>NC_135217.1:18566863-18569363 GCF_052324685.1 Brachyhypopomus gauderio | reverse complement strand
TTCAGTCCAGATGCTTCTCATGATGAGAAAGCAACATTTAAATGGCAAGAAATTATTTAGAAATGGATAATTTAAATGTTTTTCTCACAGAATTTTCTGTGTCAAAGTTACAATATGTTGGTGCTAACTCACATGGGTTCTACATTTAACACATACCATTACAGTGCAGGACACAAGGCTTCCAGAGTAACAGGGTGTTTAGGACAGAGGTCCTTCATCATCTATGCAAGTAATGTAGTTTATATTTATGAAATCATACGTTGTTGTTTTTTTATTGTTTGTTTTTCTCCTATTTTTGTCAACACGCTCATTAAAATTATAATGTTGTTGCTCTAAATATTTCCTCAATATTTCCATAATCCTTAGATAGATCATTGCAGCTCATTAACACCTCCTCCTAGTCTTTCCCACATAGTATCTAATTTTTACAAATTGCAGACTACTGTTCTCATAAAACCATATATGTTAATATAGAAATCCTCATGCATATTTCAGTGAGTCTCACTGCATCCCAGTTGAACAGGGTTTGGCAGTTCAAACAGTAAATAGAAGAGAATTGTAAGCAGCACTTCCAAATAAAACCTTTACCATCTCTCCAGAGTTTCATGTCTGCTTTAAACAGCCAGCCTGTGTTTAAAGAGAAGAACAGTAACTAGGGGCCCTCCTGTCTTTTTTCACTCCACACACACACACACACACACACACACACACACACACACACACACACACGTGTGCACACATCCATACTCTTTGTCCTAGAAAGCATCACACTACGCAAGCTCAAGTTTATTACAATGCCCAGCATAAGTACCCACACATCTTTCATCTGCAGTCCCTAAAGAGGACAAACGTCCCCCAAGCATGACACTACCACCACCATGCATCCCTGCAGGGCTGGGAATTTCAGGGCTGTGTGCGGTCTGCACCATACATAGCACTTAGCAACAGACTCAGAATACTATATTGTGGTCTCATCACACCAGAATACCTTTTTTCATGGAGTCCACTGAGTCTCCAAAATGCTTTCTGGCAAACTCCAAATGTGATAATGGCTTAAAATTGCCTTTTTTCAAGCTGTTGTTCTTGTCACTCGGCTATAAAGGCCAGCTTTGTGCAGTGCCTGAGAATAGTTGTCCTGTACACAGCTTTTCCCATCTCAGCTGATCTCTCCAAATCCTTTAGAATAACCTTCAGCCTCTCAGTTGCTTCTCTAATTACTGCCCTCCTGATTCAAGAGGCACAGCCTTGGGTAGGAGGAGTTGTGACCATATTCATTCAGTTTCTCAGTGATTGATTTAATGCTGCTCTGTGGAGCATTCCAATGTTGGGATGTTTAGTTATAACCACACCCTGATCTATACACTCAGACTTGTTTATACGGTCCTTGGTCTTTTGGACAAGTGTTTTTATATCACCTGACAGTTTAATCCATATTGTTAGAGAAATTCCAATAATTAGGAGATTGCAATTTGTTGAGCTTGAATTTATTTCATTTTGTTATTTGCAGTGGAAGTGCTACTTTTTCATGGTCAAGATTGGTCTGTTTTTGGCTTTGCTGCATTTTATTTATAGATACATCAGATATATAGAAACACGTTCTCAAAATGGGCTACAGTATTCATTCTGATTCTTGTGGACAACCACTCCCAGTTCCCTGCTCTCTAGAGTTAAACCTTAGCTATACCAAACAATATCACACTCACACTTGCCAGGTATGTTACATGTATGTAAAACTCGTCACTTGACACACTTGACTGTATAGTTGTTCAGAAGCGACATGAATTGGGGAATAAAGTAAGTGAAAAAACGGAAGCTCCATGTGAAAACGGTACTACAGTGACATAACAAGCACACACACCAGGAAGCAGCAGGCGATTGCTCTTACAGTCACTCAGCAGAAGGCTCAGACCAGGGTAAGAATGCTTGTTCTTCAGAAGCAAGCAAGAATGCTTATTCAGCTCTAAATATTTGTTAAAGAACTTATTTTCACTGTTCGTCTCGTCTCTGCAGTATTTATATATTTATTTTTGTTAGTTATATAGTGCCTTGCTCGTCTTGAAGGTCACTTCACAAAGAACTCTGGCGGGGAGGGGTTTGGAGAGTCAAGGAGAGAAAGGGGGAGGGGTTTGGAGAGTCAAGGAGAGAAAGGGGGAGGGGTTTGGAGAGTCAAGGAGAGAAAGGGGGAGGGGTTTGGAGAGGATTAAGGAGAGGAAGTGGGACAATATTGAATGAAAAGTTAAGTATAGTAAGAGGTACTGTGAGGTGATTACTACCAGACGTTCAGTACCAAAAGGGCTATAAGGTGGTGTCCAGACTGGGAGTACTCTGCTACGTGACGCTGCTGTTGTATGCATGTCCTGACGTAGTGACAGGGTACATCCCATGATCCTCTGCAGTCCCGATAAGATGGAGGAGCCATAAGATGGTAGCCCTGGAAACCATGGGTGTCGAGCACTTTTGACTGACCATGACTTGGGATTCTTGTGGTCTGTTTACATTT
>NC_135217.1:18471863-18561863 GCF_052324685.1 Brachyhypopomus gauderio | reverse complement strand
TTACCTGTGAGATGTGATGTTCGGGCGGTGCGGAGGTAAACAGTGTCCAACTGTGAGTGTCTGAAGGCATTACGTGGGCACTTTTCCTCTGACCAGTGCCATCTGTGACTGACGCCGCTTCAGCAGATTTCACGTTCCGTCGCACGCCCACTAACGCGGGCACTCCGGCCTGGGGAGGAGTGAGGCGCGGAGAGAGGAGTGAGGCGCGGAGAGAGGAGTGAGGCGCGGAGAGAGGAGTGAGGCGCGGAGAGAGGAGTGAGGTGTTGTGTTGCACTCGGCACCATCACAATGGCAGCTGGGGGTGAACTGGGGTGTGTGCGGGGCGTGTGCGGGGCGTGTGCAGGGCGTGTGCGGGGCGTGTGCGGTGGGAGTGCGGGGCGTGTGCGGGGCGGTACAAACTGCAGTATTTTAAACAAAGTTAATCATTTCTGTGTGTGAGCATCATGCTGACTCAGAAGTTGTAGAACAAACAGGAAACTTCACAAACACGTGCGGCACCTTCTGTTGACTGACATGTTAATGCGTCTACGTGAGTGTGTGTTTCTGAGGGAGAAGCAGAGAAATTAAGGAAGTACCAATTCATCTTTCTCCTTGTGCTCCCTGCATGATGAACCTAATTCCATGGTACCTAAAAAATACACCCACCCACTCGCGTATACATTCACACACAGATGGCCTCGTTTTATGTGTTTGCGTATTTGTGTAGCAGCTGTGTGTGAATCTGTTACTATTTCCCTGCACAACACCTAATTCAGCAGCGAACCAGTTGTGTGTGTGTGTGTGTGTGTGTGTGTGTGTGTGTGTGTGGGGGGAAGCAGGGGAGAGAATGAGAGGTGGAGGGAGGGAGGGAGGAAGAAAAAGAAGTCTGTTCGAAGCCAAGTCTTTGCTGAGTGGACACAACCATTTTATCAACAGTTCATTTAGTCAATTATAATGGAAGACATGTTCACTTGGGAAACGACCCGGTTCTGCCCAAACGACCCGGTTCTGTCCAAATAAGAACACTGTGTGCTGCTGCTTTTTTCAATACGTGATTGCATTTAAAATAACCTTAACGCCATCATTAATTCTCATGTTGTGGGAGTCTTTGGTGGACTCTTAAATTGCAATCTACTGTTGTAAGTACTGCTTGTCTCACACACACACACACACACACACACACACACACACACACACACACACACACACATTACTGGTACTGAAAGAAGAGTAATCTGAGATGATAGACAGGGAGAAGGCTGGGCTAGACGCTCCAGCTCGAATCTAATCTCTCCCTCACTCTTGTCTCCCATCCTACACGGGCTGTCTACACGACACCGAGTTTGTGTGCGTGCGTGTGTGTGTATGTGTGAGGGCGACAGCGTGTGTGTTTTGTGATTTATTTCTATTACACGACTTGCACATGTCCTATGCTTTGTCTGAATGTCTGAAAGGAACAGGATCAACATAGCTGTCGTCCCTGTACGTAGTGCGTTAAGGGAAACCCGCCGTCAACAGTTGAGTGGAAAAGGCTGTGATCACTTTGCCTCCAGTCAAAGGAGCCGCGCATGGTAGCGACACGCATTTAGCGTTGCAATCTGCCACAGATTTCCAAGAGCTAAACCGTATGAAAGGTTCCAACGGTAGTGATTGGGGTCAGGGGTCAGGTTTAGCTCTTCCTGCTGTTTATAGCTCTATTTCCACAGAGATCTAGGAGAATCGATCTCACTTGGTACGGTGGCATCATGACTTGGACCTCAAAAAGAACTCTCAGGTGTTTTATCATTTGTGCACACATCTTCAATGTCAACTGGCTAGATTGGGGCAGTCACAGTTTTTACTACACGATTGTCAGAAGGCCAGAAGCACTGAAGTTAACAATGTTCTTATGATGCCTATAGAAAGTCTGAATAAAATGTATGATGCATGACCTGGTACAGATGTAGCATCTTCTAGCATGACCTGGTACAGATGTAGTGTGATCTAGCATGACCTGGTACAGATGTAGTGTGATCTAGCATTACCTGGTATAGATGTAGCATCATCTAGCATCACCTGGTACAGATGTAGCATCATCTAGCATCACCTGGTACAGATGTAGCATCATCTAGCATCACCTGGTACAGATGTAGCATCATCTAGCATCACCTGGTACAGATGTAGCATCATCTAGCATCACCTGGTACAGATGCAGTGTGATCTAGCATCACCTGGTACAGATGCAGTGTGATCTAGCATCACCTGGTACAGATGTAGCATCATCTAGCATCACCTGGTACAGATGTAGTGTGATCTAGCATCACCTGGTACAGATGTAGTGTGATCTAGCATCATCTGGTACAGATGCAGTGTGATCTAGCATCACCTGGTACAGATGTAGCATCATCTAGCATCACCTGGTACAGATGTAGTGTGATCTAGCATCACCTGGTACAGATGTAGTGTGATCTGGTATCGGAAAGTCACTGTTCGATGTTTCTTGGAGTATTTCCATGTGTAGATGGCTAGCAAATACTAAATAAGAATTTTTTTTTGTTCTTTTTTATTGTAACGCTTTGTGCGTTGCTGAACGTGGAGGTGGGCACATGCTGAGGAGAGCGAGATTTATTAAAGGGAATTCCATATTCGTAGTCGTTCAAACAGGTGCGGGTCATAACGGGAGGGCAATCCGAATAACACAGGTAAACAGGCATAACAACAACACAAGGAGAACTCACAGGGCAACAGGAAGAACACTAGACAGAAAGCGCGACTGAACAAGGAACAAACTCACAAATGGCAGCGATCACAGGGAATACAAAGATCCACAACTGAACAAAACAACCGATAACTGACTAGGGGAACACAGGGACTATAAAACACAGAACTAAACAAGACACAGGTGGCGACACTGATGACACGGGCGTGGCAGACAGGGAGGAAACCATCGAAACACAACAAGGTGGAATGAACGAGCAAGGAGCAACACAGACACGAGGAGCAGGAACACCGGAGTGACAGCTGGGGGTGGGGGGGGGGGGGGGGGGGGGGGGCGGAGGCAGGGCGGAGAGACGAGGCGTGGAGACTGGCTAGGAGCAAGGCGGGGACACGGCATCACAAACAGGACCAGGGACGGGGGGAGACCGGACAGGACTAGGGCGAGGGACAGGATTAGGGCTGGACAGGACAGGACAGGGAGCAGACACGGGAGCGGGGCCAGGGGACGGGGCTGAGGCAAACACAGAGGCAAAAATACTATGAGAGAAATACTACAGAGAAAGGTACAGGCACAAAGTGGAGACAGAACAACCATACAGAGACAGAACAACCATAGCGTGGAGCAACCAATACATTACGTCCAAGCCCACTGGTGGGCAGCACAGTCTCTGGGGAAACAGGAGGGAAGGGTAGACCGGCAGCGGGGACCGGCAGGGTCCGCTGGCGGGCAGCCGGAACAAGAACAGGCGACAATGTGTGTGTGTGTGTGTGTGTGTGGCCTGCAGTGTGCCTAACAGAATGTGTGTTATGAGATCTAGCTGTTCATTATTAGTATGGCCTGGAGGAAGAAGAACCTTCTCAAACTCTGTCCTGGCCTGAATGAAGACATTCCCCAGAGAAGATCCACTGGAGTAGGTTCCTTGGGTGGGGAACGTCCTTGATCCGATTTGCTGAAGACCCACACTACCTGGAATATCATTTAGTTCGGGCGGTGTTGTCCTGAAGATTTGCTCAGGACATTGGATCACTGATAATCATCTTGTCCTGGAAAGATGCTGTTGCCATACCAGACAGTATTTGGTTGTACCCTGTTATGGCATTGAAGAACGTTTTCTGCTGTGCTATGGAGATATTGACATTCCTTAACCGCCTGAGGAGATACAAGCGCTCCAGTGCCTCCTCCACCACGGTGGATATTCGTGTGGGCCAAGTCATGTCCTCTGAAAAGTGGACTCCACAGGCATCTATAGATACTCACTATCTCGACTTAATCTATCACCACTTAATCCTAAGTGGTGTGTATTGAGCACTCATCTTTTCCCTCCTGAAGTCGATACCCATCTCTTTGGTCTTGGGGGCAATCAGGTCCAGGTTATTGATGGCACATCACGATGACAGCGACTCCACCTCGACCAGTGTTGAGCGATAAAGGGTTGGGTGTGAGGCTTCTCCATCCGCACGTCAGTGAGTTTGGTGATCTGTCTGGAGGGAACGGAAGTATTGAAGTACTGAACGCTGAGCACTAGCCACTGTTAACGTGCCTCAGAACTAGATTTACATCCTGCTCCGAGATTCCGAGTAGGACTTCCTCACTTGTTGAGCCCCTCGCGACGACTGTGGTAGCAAAAACGAACCAAACCAAAGCTTTGGTAACAAAGCTAGCAACACCAGTGGTGTTAGCACTAGCCTGTTGGACCTCTGTGTGCATCGGAGGTGTTAAAATCATCAAGCAATGAGGAACTCAAATCAGTGGAGTTGTGTGTTTGTGATGATCAGTAATCGTGTGCAGCAAGACCTCTGATGTTGAGATCATGCAGTCGTGTAGCTACTTTATCCATTTATCACCTATCCTTTGCCTCCTTCACTGCTCCCCTCACTTTGTACAGTGTTTCTGTAAACTGGATGTCTCGCACTGGAAATTCACGTCTGTTCTCTCTGTATGTCTCACTATCCCTCTCCACCTCTCTGTTATATTTACCACTCCCTCCCCCCTCCCCTCTCTCTCTCTCTCTCTCTCTCTCTCTCTCTCTCTCTCTCTCTCTCTCTCTGTCAAGTGTTCATTCTCTGTCTGTCTCTGTCTCTCATGACCAAGGGGATTATTATCAATTTAGGGGTCAGGAAACGCCAAACGATCCTCTTAATCTTATGCCTCCTAATCTTATCACTGGGCGCACAAGCTTATTTTACTACCACACACATTATGGTCTGTCCAGTGAGAGCACAGAGACATGACTGCAGGCAGCTGCCAAGGGTGTGAGCGTTAAATTCATAAGCCTGTGGAGCTAAGAGAGAGATCACACAGCTTTACACCTACACAGTCAATGCTCTCTGATGGTACCAAAGAAATGAAAAGTGTGTGTTTGTGCGCATGTATGTGTGCTGCATCTTATCTGACTTATCCAAACTGTCTAGCTTTCTGATGAATTTCTGAAGGTTTCAGCACTCTGATACAAGCATCGTCTAGCTTGCATTGTATATCTGTCTCCTTAAACTACTGGGGAGCTCATCCTAATTCACTAATCATCGTCATTGTCACTGTCACCAAGATTGTGACTGGTGTGGGGGAAAAAATCCCTGACATGTCTGGTTTATCGTAATCAGGAAACATCACGTAGATGGGACCCCTCCCTAGTCCTGCTCCTTCACATCACAGAATACGGAGATTTGAATTCCAATAAAGAACTCGTCTTTTCAAACTCTCTCTTTCGAGTCTGGTCTCTTTTTAGAAGACGGGAGAGAAAAACCTGAGCGCGATGGAGAGAATGTGTCTCTCTCTGACTCTCTCCTGTTTTAATAGGAGCCATGTTTTTAGTTATGGGGTAAATCTTGTAGCTAGAGGAGCACGTTGCCAAGCTGGAGAGTTCAGGAGCAGAACGAGCCCTCGTGGAAGCTCCTGTTTCTGCTGGAGTCACACCACATTTACAACTCTGGACTGAATTTGTTGTACGTTCCATTTGTTTGGGATACACTGCATGATAACTTCCATTAAAATCCCATGATATATATGCATATATAACACCACAACACAGCATTTTTATACTATGAGACAGTGCAGATGCGAACACGTGCAGTTACACACGTGCAGGTACAAGGCCGTGTGCTACAGAGCCAATGTGTCAAATGGATCCTTCTCCTCCTGATTCTGTGCTGATGCATCCATGGTTAATGAGTGACCTCTCCTCTCCCACGCCAGGTGGGGCGACCCAGGGTCAGTGTGTGGTTCACAGGGGCTGTTGGACGTAGGCACAGAGAGGCACATTTGATACACATCAATGTGCTTCTCATTAACTCTGGGACTGTGTGTGTGTGTGTGTGTGTGTGTGTGTGTGTGTGTGTGTGTGTGTGTGTGTGTGTGTGTGTGTGTGTCTGGTGTGTGTGTCTGGTGTGTGTGTTTCTCTCTAGTACTTTTTCCCCCTACTTAAGAACTCTAAGAACAGGAGTAGTGGCCAAAAGAAAGTAGTTTTTTCTACATGAAATGTTGTCTGTATGAATAATTTCTTTTGTAAGACAACATCTCAGTTAAGCGCAAAGCATCAGGCCAGGTCAAGTGTTTCAGAAAGCAGTGATTCAGGAACAGCGCAGTTTCTCCTGTCTTGTATTCCACCATCTTGGCTCTGCGGGTCCTCAGTGGGTGAGAGATCAAGATGATTGCTTGCACCTCCATTTTGTTTCACCATTTTACCAGTGGCACTGTAGAAATGCTGTATTTCGTTGCAGTAAGCAGGAACCCTTGCTGGTTCTCACCACATCCTCACAGCACTCGCTAATGTAAGTGCTCGCATGCACACTCACACACACACATACACACACGGTCCTGTGTGAACTGAACTGCAGAGCTGATGCAGATTCTTATCAGGACAACAGCCAGCAGACTCCAGACCATGTCCCCTGGAACAATCATGGCCTAAGTCATTTGTTCCGTAGCACATGTGATCGTTTTCTGCACTCCTTCTGTGTTTCAAGCACTCACAAGCTTCTCATCACACATCTTTCTTTCTTTTCCTCCCTTCCTTCCCTACCAACCTCTCTTTCACAACATATCCCAGTAGTGCGGTTTCTCTCCACATCTACGCTCTCTATCTCTGTTCTCTGTGCTGCCCCCCTCTTCCCATAATCCCCCACTCTCCTCGTCACTCTCTGAACTGAAATGAAATCAGATATTGACATATCAGCACTTTCATATCCACCAGGCAACTCCCATGGCCCCATTAAAACCTTTCAAGAGCTGGGAGAAAGAGAGAGAGAAAGAGAGAGAGAGAGAGAGAGAGAGAGAGAGAGAGACGAACTGAGTGAGAGAGGAGTTAGGAGATGAAGCACAGTGCAAACATAATTACAAAAGTCTATATTCTTCCTTATCCTGTTTTTCTTGCTCTATTTATGCCTCTCCATACTTAATAGATGGATTTTCTCAAGGTTACCCAAAAAACAGCAGTGCACTCACTCACACATGTACTCACACGCACACACATGCAGCACATCACACACACACACTCATTCACACACTCATTCACACATTCACACATGTACACACACACACACACACCTGTACACACACGCAGTGTTGATATGCGTGAGAAGTAATGAATATGTTGACCTATTTCCCATCGCTCCTGCTGTGCATTCGTTCAGACATTTTTAATTCTTGTTTCCTTTCTTTCACTCTAACTGATGTGCACACACACACACACACACTGGAGAGGCCTTCATGCACTCTGATGATTGAAGTGTGAGATTTCTTTGTGTGGCTTTTTTTCCTTCTTTACAGTGTTGTACTGAAGCGCTGATCAAAGCCATCACTCTGCCAGCCAAAGTATTACTCATGCCATCCTCAACATTGTGTTGGAGTTCTGAGGGAGTTACGACCATCAGCCCTTAATGGGACCAGCACACATAGAACCTCCATCACGGTGTAAACATGGCAGTGTTGCTGCACCTCCACCAGCCCTCTCTCTCCCTCTCCTCATCCCTCTCTCTCTCTCTCTCTCTCTCTCTCTCTCTCTCTCTCTCTCTCTCTCTCTCTCTCCTCATCTCCCTCTCCTCCTCTTGATGCTCCTGGAACTTTCTTTTTTGCCTTTTTCTTCTTCACTCTCTATTGCTGTATAACCAGTTATAATGACCAATTAACATCTGAATTTAGGCTTCACTGCATGTGGCTTCATTGTTGGTCTCTCACATCTAGGTTTGGGCAGTGTAATGGCAAAAAATATAATCTAAAAATCAGGAGTTGAGAAATTGTTAGTTGTTGGGTCTTGGGTCTTGTAAATGTCGCATCCTTCAGCTTAGACGTTCTGTTCAGCTTAGACGATGAAGAAATGTAATACTTCTGTTTTCTAATGTTGACGTAAAGTAGAAAAATGGTGTAGAAGCATGAAAATCCACTGTATGTTCGATCTGTATCCGTGTATTCTGTTAGCAGCCGACCCTGCAGCAGTCGTGTTCTGTCCCAGACTGCGGCATGCACTCATATCAAATGCCTCGTTTGGTCTTTTCAGCCAAGTGATTGTACATCAAACTTCCAGTTGTTGCTGTGTGTGTGTGTGTGTGTGTGTGTGTGTGTGTGTGTGTGTGTGTGTGTGTGTGTGTGTGTGTGTGTGTGGGTGTGTGTGTGAGGCAGTGGGTGTTGGGGCAGGGAAGAGTAGATGTGTGTCCACATCTGAAGGGTTGGATAGAGTGAGTGAAGGAAGGACTTAGAGTGGTCATAGTGCCAAACCCGAATCATAGCACAGTGGGAATGCAAAGTGAACACACAGCCAAATAAATTGGGTTTATTTCCATGCATGAAAGCCTCTGAAAGACTGGTTTAGAGGGACTGGTTTTGGGGACTGGTCCAGAGTGTAGGTGTGGTTTTGGGGACCGGTCCAGTGTGTAGGTGTGGTTTTGGGGACCGGTCCAGTGTGTAGGTGTGGTTTAGTAAATGGTCCAGTGTGTAGGTGTGGTTTTGGGGACCGGTCCAGTGTTTAGGCGTGGTTTAGTAAATGGTCCAGTGTGTAGGTGTGGTTTAGTGAATGGTCCAGTGTGTAGGTGTGGTTTAGTGAATGGTCCAGTGTGTAGGTGTGGTTTAGTGAATGGTCCAGTGTGTTGGTGTGGTTTAGTGAATGGTCCAGTGTGTCGGTGTGGGTTAGTAAATGGTCCAGTGTGTCGGTGTGGGTTAGTAAATGGTCCAGTGTGTAGGTGTGGGTTAGTAAATGGTCCAGTGTGTAGGTGTGGGTTAGTAAATGGTGCAGTGTGTCGGTGTGGTTTTGGGGACCGGTCCAGTGTGTAGGTGTGGTTTCGTAAAAGCTGCAGGGTGTAGGTGTGGTTTAGTGAATAGTCCAGTGTGTAGGTGTGGGTTAGTAAATGGTGCAGTGTGTCTGTGTGGTTTAGTGAATGGGGCTATTTGTCCCTGTCGTCCTGTCTGAAGCCAGGCGATGTATTGATATTTCACCTAGGAGATAACAGCTGTGTGTTCGTGCGTACGTGCATAAGATAATCCAATCTGTTTCATGAAGACTCGTTGCTGCATGTCACATTCATCTCTAGATACTGTCACACTGCAGTGGGATTTTGTTTCTGCTCAAATCCACTTTTCAGCTTTTAGTTTTTAATTAATTGTAATTAAATTCATTGTGTTGAGCTGTTGCACACATCTAAGGTTTAATACCTGCAGCGAACAGAGTGCCATTCTTAGAAAGGACATTTAATCTGGACTGTCTTGGACTGCATGAAATACTAAGGGCCCATTTGCTAAGTAAATGCTTATAGATGTTTAATACATCTAGGATTCTGTGTTTGAGCATCTTACATAGTTTTGCAGGAGCTTGAAATGCAAGCAGGGGTTTCTTCTTGTACACAGGCTAGCCAACAAAGAATGTTTGAACTGTATATCTTGGTAGCATTCTGTTTGTTTTCTGATGCAAATGTGTTGTTGAGAATGTTTGCCAAGGCCTGGGGATAATACACACAAGGGAGCGGATGGTAAAGCATTCTTAATAAAGGTCAGATTGTCTTTGCACCCACGTGTATTTTTAAGCCCTCCTGGGTATTCAGTAGATATTATTAATGCATTCTAATGTTTACTGAATAGCCTGGCCTTTATAGCCATTATAGCTGAACAACCACCCCCCCCCCCCAAAAAAAAACCCAGCCTCCACCCTGCTGCTGGTGTGTGTGTGTGTGTGTGTGTTTTCTGTCTGGAAGCATGTCGTTAGACATGCATTAAACAGGTTTTCTATTGAATTGTATGCAAATTTCCCCATAAGAATATTAAATACAACTAATGATTTTGCAAAGGTCAACCTATTTTCCACTATAGCTTAACAAATGAAGAAGCAGTTGGCACACACACACTTTATCTCTCGTGAGGGTTTGCTGTTTACCTCATTTTAACCTGAGTCACTCTCACTGGCAGCAATGTGGAATGATTAGATCTATAAGATACAGAAAATGCTGAGTAATCTTTTCCTTGATTGCCTGCCACGCAGATCTGGAGTAATGACTCAGCAAAATGTGACGGGCAGAACAGAGGAGGCAAAGAGATCAGGAGATTTAAAAGTATTCATACTGGCACTTGTAGCAGATCTTTCCAGTGTTGTGATGACGTAAGCATGTTATTGAAGTGTGAAACAGAACTTCTTAGTCCTAAAATGTTTGTTTTCGTGAACTAACACCTGACCCCACACACAGTGTTTGGTGCATGGTGTGTGTTTAACCAGGTCTAAGCCAGGGAACAGGGAAAGGTACTAAGTGTACTCGGGAACATTGCTGTGGCAAAGAGAAATGTTTGTGAATTAGATCTGTTTTTTGGCGTTAATGGCTTCTAAAATTTGATCTAATCTTAATAGCCAAAGCAATAATGTGGGTAAAGTTTACTTTATTGTATCTGTAATCTCACAGGGCTGTGTGAGTGTGTGTGGGTTTGGATGGGGATGCGTGTTTGGATGTGTGTGTGGATGCGTGTGTAATGTATGCTTTCTTTTATAGGGCTTTTTTATACAGAAATTCTTGAGCCTACAGGCTTTTTAAGTTCAACTGTTAGTCTATTCTCCATCCTTTTAGAGATGACCTGTTTGTGTGTGTGTGTGTGTGTGTGTGTGTGTGTGTGTGTGTGTGTGTGTGTGTGTGTGTGTGTGTGTGTGTGTGTGTGTGTGTGTGTTCAAAATGTCCTCAGATGATTCAGTCCTGTCATCTCCCAGTGTTCAAAAAGTCTGCTTTGCCTTTCTCTCCTCTTCATCCTCTGGGATTTTTTCTCTGCAGTCAGTCTGACTGATAAGAAGTAAAAAAAAATGTTGATGTATGCCCAAGACATCAGTCTGTTCTGATTTATACCTGTGATGCACTAACAAATGTCTCTAACATAGTAATGCTTTTTCATAGTGCCTCCGATGGAAGATGGAATCTTCTGTAGAACATTCAGTGTATTGAAGCTTCTACATTAACCGATTTCTGGGGTGTGTTATCTATTTCTGAGTCACCTGGGTTATCTCATTATTGAGCCCCCAGCATCAATAATGCAAATAAGTACATAGTAAATCCACCTTTTAAAATGTCAAGTGAGGAGCTAAACCAGCATTTAAAGGCAGAGGCACTAAATTGCTCCGCGACGTGCCTTCTAAGCCCTTCGTGCTGTAGGTTTTAAGCTGCGCCATCTGGTATCAAGCTATCAATCATGTTTGACGGTTCAGGCCACCAGAACCAGCTCGTCCTGGAAGCCGTGCGCTGGCAGAGAGGGCGGGACAGGACGCGGGGAGGTTGTGGAGGGTGTGGAGGGCACCAACAGGATGAGCTGTAGCGGGGAGGAGGAGGAGGAGAGCCATGCGAACAGGGCCGTTTGAGGGGAGGGCCGGGGTTTGGGGAGGGAGAGATGACAGAGGAGAACAAAAGGAGGTCTGGGCAAGTGGGAGAGAATTTCTGACTTGGAACACTGCAGAGGAGAAGAGAGAGAGAGAGAGAGAGAGAGAGAGAGAGAGAGAGAGAGACAGAGAGAGAGAGAGAAGGAGTTGGAACAGAGATGGAAAGAGAAAGAGCAGGAGTGTAAATTTATCACAATGAGAAGGACAAAGGAGAGGTAGAGCAGGAGAGACTGAAGGAGAGAGAGAGAGTGTGAGCGTGACGTGGCTACAGAACCTCCTGTGATGGGAGCGTGCGGTCCAGCGAGGCTGTACGGTCCATTCAGGCCCTCGTTTGTGGCAGCACTGCGTGGAGAAGCGCAGGAGTTGAGTTGCAGTGCGTGTCCACTGACCCGCCGTGACTGTGGACACTCCGCCCGCCTTCACCTCGTCCCCGAGCAGCGTGGACGGAGCACCTTACCAGAAATCAGTTATTTGCATAATTTGAATGATGTTTGCACCCAACAAATCTTTCTTCCTGCTGATGTTTTGAACAAAGAAGTGTAGGTACCATGCTAAACCAGCAGGTGGCAGTACCACTGGCAACACATGGAACAAGCTTGCTTTGACGGAAGTAAGGGTGTGTCTACAGTTCAGGTGTTTAAATACCCTGAACAGCCATTCATCTCTCTCTCTCTGGTTTGACCGACACATAGGTTAGACCTATTAAAGAGAGGCTCCGTAATATCTCCCTCTCTCTCTGGTTTGACCGACACATAGGTTAGACCTATTAAAGAGAGGCTCCGTAATATCTCCTTCTCTCTCTGGTTTGACTGACACCGAGGTTAGACCTATTAAAGAGAGGCTCCGCCACTTCTCTCTCTCTCTCCGGTTTTCTTTGAGAACACGCGAACTTTGCAACGACTAACAGCAAACAGCTGAAAGTCGTACTACTTAATTAACGAGCCCGAGTTACGGTGCAATCTAACCAGTAACCGATCAACGGTACCGCGACAACAGATTCACCTAACTACTTCAATCAAGCTTGCTAACGCGGCCACACGGACTGAAACAAAGGCGATCAATTCCCTGTTGTTAAACCGTGAACGAGACTCTCATTCCTGGACGACATCGCTTTTAATCAACGAGGAGTTGGCGGTGGAAATTCCCTCCTAATTCCAGGAGAATTCAGGGAGGACGAGGAAACCACCCAAAACACTCAACACGTGAGACTCTTACCGCTGGGCATAGTTTATAGAAGGGCAAAGTTACTTGAACTGCAGAGTTAACAAAGTTTTCTGTTAATACATTCTGAATGTTTAACTTTGTCATAAACTTCGTTAAGATTTGTACACACAAGTTCTCCACCTGGCATGCAATCTCCATGTTTTATCTTCTGAATATTTGACAACTTGTAGTTCCCATTCTCAGACACACTACATTAATTTTTGGTTAGTAAGCCAGCGCCATTACTCTTTGTTCTGACCACGTTGGAATAAACCAGCTGAGCTCATTGACATAGTCGCGCTGCTCTACTGTTTAAAGTCGGCGCCATTTTAGTTGCTTTGTTCTCCATAGGAGAACTGAGATTACAACTCCGCCTCCTCACACGCGCACAAGCGCGCACACTTACTCCTCCCCTTTTTTTTACACACACACACACACACTAGATGCTGAGTCTTCACTGTAAATATACTGATCCATGTTGATGCTCTTTGTGTTTTAGAATAGTTGGTTTTAAATAAATGTATCATTTATTTTCACCAAATTGTCTGTGTTGATGTCATTCAAAAGTGGTTGTTGCCAAAACCTCCAAAGAATTCATTGTTAAATCCTTCAGATACCAAACAATTCATTACCTTTAGTTGATAACTAAACTTGTGGTTCTGGTATAATTAGAATATGAGACTGATTCTAAAATTAATGAGACTGATTAATAATTAAGGTAAAACAAATTATATCTACTTTAAAGGATTAGTAGGTGAAACCCCTACATAATTGGTGCCCCTGCGTGAGGGAGATTTCTGGCTCAACCATATTTGTTTGATATCGACCATTTTTTCATATCACAGGCTTTCAAGCCATTAGAATAGGACCATCTCCAAATTCGCCAGAAGAGGGCGCCAGAGCGCTTCCTAAGTCTTCCTATAGAGGAAAGCTAATCCTTGGTAACTTTAGTTTGGTGATATCTTGTTCTAATTTGTTTACCATTTGGTTACTATTCACATTCATTGTGCAATCAACTGAAGATCAGTATATTTATTTTACTCATTTAATCTGATTACTTCAATAGTAACTCAGTTGCTTTAACTTGTGTGGCATCCCACTGATTTCCCCTGTACTGCAGAAGTATTGGGATAATTATTTAGCACCGTTATCAGATTTCACAGTCTTTGTATAACTTCACTATTGCAGTCTTTGGTCCAGTGTGCTAGTGTTTAGTTTCAGAGACCGTAATCACCTTTTGCACAATTCTTTTTATCCCAGTTTCAATTTGGCTTGCCTATCTAGGTATTACCCTTTTACCTGCCCACACTTGCCAGACACAGGATCGCGGCACATTAACTAGGCCAGATTGTACTAAAGCTGATTTGATTTAGCCCCTTTTTGAAATAGTCTATAGGTGCACTTAGAGAGACTAACCATGGCTTTCCTAAAGCAGAATACTTGTCCGTCTCTGGTTGTTCAGCTCCTTCAGATGCTTGAACCAGGTAGAAAGGAAGTTGACAAACCTCTAAAGGACTCCTTTGAGGAGACCCCTACCGTTCCAGATGTAGTTTTTAAAATGTTCCTTCTATGTCAGCAGCAGGCTCGCTTAGTAGAGGCACTACGCAAGGAAAATAGACTCCTCAAACAGGACACTGCTAAGCTCAGTTCTGAGGTTGAGCGCCTTCGCCACAACCTCCAACTGACCACTCATGCGCTGAATGACGTGCTCACCGTAAGTGAACGTCACACGGGCTTAACAGAAACTGCCCGCCTCCAAAGGGAGAGTGAACTTGCCCGTGCAAGAGCGCAGGATTTCCTTGTAACTAGGTCCGACACCTCTAGACCTTCTAAATTAGTTACAGTAGAAAGCCAATATAGTCAGCACTCCACAGGTGATGATGCACCTGTTGTACGTCCTAAGGCCCCGGCTCCAGTCCCCATGAGCCTTAGGTTAGATGTAACTAGTTCTTCCTCAGAGTATCCATATGATACTACTGACTGTTCAGCTTCTGAAGCTCAAAGTGAAGCCTCTGTGGAGAATCACCCTCCTAGAGCAGATGCCCTGTCTGCATCATCTTGCTACGAGTCAGCAGAGCCCTTTTACTCGTCCCTAGCTTCTGCCCCCTTACTCTTGAGTAACAAAGAGAGTAATACTAATCCTGCTATGTCTTTTGGCCCTCCTTATTCTCTGCATGATGTCCAGACCAGGGACATCCCGTCAGGTACAACAGCTAGGAAGCCTTACTTAAAAGCTGAGCATCATTCCACTGACCCACGCACAGGCTGGCGCAGTGACGTACATGTTCCAGCTTCTTCCTCAAGGAGAAATGCAGGTATTTCTCAACTTGAGATGCGCAAAGGCTCACTGTTGCCCCCTATGGACAGAGACCAGGAAGGTAGAAAGCATGCTGGTGACCATTATCCTCCGCATGATGTCCAGACCAGGGACATCTCATTAGGTACCACAGTTAAGAAGCCTTGTATGAATGCTGAGCATCATTCCACTGACCCACGCACAGGCTGGCACAGTGACGTACATGCTCCAGCTGTTTCCTCAAGAGGAAATGCAGAAATTTCCCAACTTGAGATGCACAAAGGCTCACTGTTGCCCCCTATAGACACAGAGCAGGACGGCAGAAGGCATGCTGATGTACACCACTGGCAGAACGTACAGACAAGGGACGTCTCACCAGGTAGAGCAGATAACAGGCCTTACTTAAACGCTGAGCATCATTCCACTGACCCACGCACAGGCTGGCACAGTGACGTACATGCTACAGCTTTTTCCTCAAGGAGAAATACAGATATTTCTCAACTTGAGATGCATAAAGGCTCATTACTGCCACCTAGGCACAGAGAGACAGGAGGCAGTAGGCATCCTATTGACCAAGAGTTACACCACTTGGATAGTGAAGGTCCACCTTCCTATTCTAATAGACATGTCCTTGAACATTTCCCTCGGTTAAAGTTACTAGATTCACTAGCCAAGGACATGGAGCCATTCGACCCAGCAAGGTCAAACTACCATGTTGAAGACTACCTCAAAGAAATTGAGCGTAGCCTCTCGGACTTGCCTTATGCAACCGAACGAGAGAAAGTGAAGCTAATTTGGAAAACCACCTCTAGATCAGTTCACACGTTCATAGAGTCACAGCCGTTTTCCATTAGGGACAGTTACACTCAGCTTTGTAAAGCCCTCGCTGAGGAGTATTCCCCTTTCTTTGACGAAGCGTCAGCATTCATGTCGGCCATTAAAATTAAGCACAAGCGTTCAGAGCATCCCAGAGATTACTTTAATCGCTTGAAACAAACATTTTTCCAGGGAAGAAATGGACCAGGTCTCACAGAAGACCGAACCTTCAAATCCCTATTTTTGCATAATCTCCACCCTTGTGTGAGAACCCATGTCACACTTTTAGCACGCCAAGGTGACCTGTCGATGCGTGAGATCAGAAAGACCACGCAGACAGTTTGGGAGACTGTTGTGCAGCCCAGTCTGCCTGAAGGAGACTCCAAAGAGCTCCAAGATCCTCCCTATGATTTCCCTGTAAATTCAGACACTGTTCTTTCTGCAGGCCCCTCTCACTACTCTCGTCACAGGGACAGAGCCAAGAGGTGGAAAGAGAGGCAGAACCAGTGGAAGGGGGGACAGCCATAGATAAGGGTCAGTTAGTGGACCTCCAGCCTGAGCCAGGAGGAGGTAGAACTGACTTTATACGAAGTTACATGTAAACCTTCAGCCTGTAAACATGTAGCTATGTTTCCAGATCTCTAACCCTTTAAAGGGAGATGTTCCTGACATCATCTCCGCTCACAGTTCTGCATTCTCAATGCAGTAGGTTCTTTACTAAGGGGGGTGTACCCGGCGTTACCTCCTAACTTCTACATTTTACCCCTCACACAGATCTTATTCTCTCCTCTACCAGTATAGCAAGTGTGAGATACTTAAATACTTGTCTATCACAGGATAGGATGAGGCATTACACCTCAGTTAAACCCCCATTTACATTTTACTAGATCTCACAAGAAGCCACACTCTAACTGGACATTAACCCAAATGTTTTAGTCCAGCAAGATCTTTCCTTTAAAGCATTGTTAAGTTTGTTCCAGCCAACAGACTAACACCAACATGTGCTAACTCCACACCTTTCTCCATTTCCTCTTTTCCATCAAAGGCATTTAATCCTGCATGTGACCTTGTTTTCTTATTGTAAAGCCAAGAGAAATCTAAGCCATGCATTAGTATCCTTTCATTGTTTTTCTTGATTTGGTTAACCTTAGTTACTGTTCAAGAACTGCCCAGTAGTGAACTTGTTGCCCAGATGTGTCTCTACAGCATCTCCCAGCCATCTCATGGATCATGCTATGAGCGGGATGGACAACTTGACTCATGGAATTGATCACCTCCCAGTGGATGCTACAGGGAACATGGACTGCATGGATAACCTTTTGTGCTCTTCAGGACTATGACATCGGCCCCAGTCTGAAGACCAAGGGGGGAATGTAGGTACCATGCTAAACCAGCAGGTGGCAGTACCACTGGCAACACATGGAACAAGCTTGCTTTGACGGAAGTAAGGGTGTGTCTACAGTTCAGGTGTTTAAATACCCTGAACAGCCATTCATCTCTCTCTCTCTGGTTTGACCGACACATAGGTTAGACCTATTAAAGAGAGGCTCCGTAATATCTCCCTCTCTCTCTGGTTTGACCGACACATAGGTTAGACCTATTAAAGAGAGGCTCCGTAATATCTCCTTCTCTCTCTGGTTTGACTGACACCGAGGTTAGACCTATTAAAGAGAGGCTCCGCCACTTCTCTCTCTCTCTCCGGTTTTCTTTGAGAACACGCGAACTTTGCAACGACTAACAGCAAACAGCTGAAAGTCGTACTACTTAATTAACGAGCCCGAGTTACGGTGCAATCTAACCAGTAACCGATCAACGGTACCGCGACAACAGATTCACCTAACTACTTCAATCAAGCTTGCTAACGCGGCCACACGGACTGAAACAAAGGCGATCAATTCCCTGTTGTTAAACCGTGAACGAGACTCTCATTCCTGGACGACATCGCTTTTAATCAACGAGGAGTTGGCGGTGGAAATTCCCTCCTAATTCCAGGAGAATTCAGGGAGGACGAGGAAACCACCCAAAACACTCAACACGTGAGACTCTTACCGCTGGGCATAGTTTATAGAAGGGCAAAGTTACTTGAACTGCAGAGTTAACCAAGTTTTCTGTTAATACATTCTGAATGTTTAACTTTGTCATAAACTTCGTTAAGATTTGTACACACAAGTTCTCCACCTGGCATGCAATCTCCATGTTTTATCTTCTGAATATTTGACAACTTGTAGTTCCCATTCTCAGACACACTACATTAATTTTTGGTTAGTAAGCCAGCGCCATTACTCTTTGTTCTGACCACGTTGGAATAAACCAGCTGAGCTCATTGACATAGTCGCGCTGCTCTACTGTTTAAAGTCGGCGCCATTTTAGTTGCTTTGTTCTCCATAGGAGAACTGAGATTACAACTCCGCCTCCTCACACGCGCACAAGCGCGCACACTTACTCCTCCCCTTTTTTTTACACACACACACACACACTAGATGCTGAGTCTTCACTGTAAATATACTGATCCATGTTGATGCTCTTTGTGTTTTAGAATAGTTGGTTTTAAATAAATGTATCATTTATTTTCACCAAATTGTCTGTGTTGATGTCATTCAAAAGTGGTTGTTGCCAAAACCTCCAAAGAATTCATTGTTAAATCCTTCAGATACCAAACAATTCATTACCTTTAGTTGATAACTAAACTTGTGGTTCTGGTATAATTAGAATATGAGACTGATTCTAAAATTAATGAGACTGATTAATAATTAAGGTAAAACAAATTATATCTACTTTAAAGGATTAGTAGGTGAAACCCCTACAGAAGGAACAAGAATTGGGTATGAACTCTGGAAAATGTCATCACCATCCTTACAGCCTAATGGAGAGCAAAGTAAGAGAGGGAATTTGATTTTGATTTAATTGCTGTAATTTGTTTTTAATACATTTTTTGTAGGTGATGACTTTCAAACTCTCCAGGACATTAACAATTTATGCGACCTTCCTCCATGCAAATCTTCTTCTCATTTGATATGAGCTGTTCTTCAATATTGGAATAAGTGGTTCTTGCCAGCTGTAAAAGTCTTTGTTAAAGCATACAGTGTTTGTTTTCTGATTGGCTTAGTGCCTCACACATGATTCATTTACACAAGGGTCAGCTTGGCTCAATATTTTTGTCATGCCAGAGTCCTCAGATTTTCGTCGACAGTGCTGCCATGCAGTACAAGACCCGCTGCGTTGCTACTGACATTTCTGACAGGAAATGAATAGGAGATTTTTGCCAGGCACCGCTACACTGGAGGAGTGTAACTGCAGGTTGGGCTCACACAGACAGACATGATGAGGTACCCGGACTGACACGAGGCTGCTCGGTTTGGGCTACGGGCGCCCGAGAAAAGATTTAACACTCACTGCTCAGTTCATTAGGCATTCGTTAAAGACAAATGCTTGAATCGGACGTTTCTGGAGAGCGTCCAGGATTTTGATGGCCATTAAATCTAACTGAGCACTATGGATATATGTGGCGTGTCAGAACTGGTACTTGAGCAAGAAAGACTAAGACTAATTAAAGAGCACAGAGGCTAGTGAGATGGGGAGAGAGAGGGAGACACACACATGCACACACAAAAAACAACCTCCTCTCTATCTATCCCTCTCTATCTCTCCCTCCCACTCTATATCTCCCTCCCTTATCTATCCCTCACTCTGTCTTATCCCTCTCTTTCTCTCTCTATCTCTTCCCCTCTATCTATCCCTCTCTCTATCTAAGGAGAGGAATAGAGAGAGAGGGAAGGATTTTTTTTGCACACGTGTGTGTGTGTGTGTGTGTGTGTGTGTGTGTGTGTGTGTGCACGTACACGTGCATACACACAGCTTGTACTTTCATTATCCAGTAATCGTTCATATTACTGATATGGTCAAAGAGTAATCATACTTAATTTCAAATCACTGACGTGAAACGTGTGTGTGTGTGTGTGTTAGAGAGAGAATTGGCAGCTGCTCTGAGTGTGAATGTGAGCACATTCTTAGTGTGGAGAGGCAGAAGCTCTCATTGGCCTACTGGGCTCTTTTAATTACCTTCCCAGTGATTTTAATCAATGTCACTGTAATCATTTATTCACATTTAATTAACCTCCTTGGTTTCAAATCTGCTCAATAAGGCGACACTGTATTAGTAGCACAACGAATGCCAGGCACTGGGAAACAGGTAGGCAGGTAATAAGGAACATCTGTGAGCATCTGAGATCTTCAGAGGGTTCATGCCAACAAACCCACCATCGCCAATACTGGACCCAAGCCTGCCGTGCCAACGTCGCTGTCGAGCTCGGTGCAAGAATTTGTAAAGGTTTTAATGCACGATTGCAAATAAAGCCATGTACATTTCTTTAATCATTAAATACATCTCTGCCCTTTAAATATTTCATACCAGTTAACTTGTGCAAATTAGAAGAAAATTGCAGTCAAACGATGCTGTTGTCATTGCAGTTCATTAAAATAAATGTATCTGCTGTAGATTCCCCAAAGCTATATTTTTGTGCTGAATGCATCCAGAGAAGGTGCAAGATGGCAGTGTAGTAGCTAAATCAGCGTCTTGACAAATGAGCATCTGGTCCCTCCCTGGAGTTGGAGCTTCTCTGAGGTTTCGCTAGTGTTCCATCTCAGTAGTGATCCCCATTCAAACTGAGTACGACGCGCTTTGGCAGCTCGCGCAATCCCATCGTGCCTTGGGTTGGGATGATGAGGAAGGGGAAACGTGAACCATGCCTCAGTGACGCTTGTAGAGCGAAATGTCTCCGCACACCAAGTTAGTCATGCTGGATGAGCTTTGGGGGTTTTTTTGTACTTTTTATTTAAGCAAAAGAATACATTTGATCTAAGGTTAGAAATCTCTTTTGTCGGACAACAAAAAATGCTCTTGAAACACAGACCAAAATTTGATTGCTATTCTGTTTTGCTTAGCTGACTGAGAGGGAGCTGTAAGCCTTCATCGTGTGCAAGAGCGTTCGCGTGTGTGAGAGAGGGCCAGAGATGAAACACATCTCCTGTTTACCCAGACTCCTTTTTCTCTATCGATCCGCATACATTATCCAGCTACCCAATAGCGAGCTAAAAATAGCGGCGAACACATTTCCTCGGGGGGGCTGTGAGCGCGGGAGACGTTCCATACAGCCTTCCGGAGGGTTCCTCTGCAATCAGGCCCCCGTGCTTGGTGTGCCTGGACAGTCTTTATTCCCAACCTTCAGTTTAAGCCTCTCTCGTTCTAAATCCTCTCCGGGTTCTTTATCACTACTGATCACGTATAAAATATTTCATCTTTCCCCCTTACTCTCTCTCTCTCTCTGCCTGTCTGTGTGTGTCTGTCTCAGTCTGTCTGTATCTCTCTTCATCTCTCTGCCCATCTGTGTGTCTCTTCATCTCTTTGCCTGTCTGTGTCTCTCTTCGTCTCTCTGCCTGTCTGTGTGTCTCTCTTTGTCTCTGCCTGTCTGTGTGTGTCTGTCTCAGTCTGTCTGTATCTCTCTTCATCTCTCTGCCCATCTGTGTGTCTCTTCATCTCTTTGCCTGTCTGTGTCTCTCTTCGTCTCTCTGCCCATCTGTGTGTCTCTTCATCTCTTTGCCTGTCTGTGTCTCTATTCGTCTCTTTGCCTGTCTGTGTCTCTCTTCGTCTCTCTGCCTGTCTGTGTGTCTCTCTTTGTCTCTGCCTGTCTGTGTCTCTCTTCGACTCTGTGTCTCTGCTCATGTTTATGGGGTTGAGCTCATGGAGATTCTGCAGTGTCAGTACTGTATCTTCAGGACACTGAAGGTGTCCTTTTACGGGGGACAGTGAGACTGTCGCCGACATTTGGAAAACTCTGACAACCCCCCTTTGTTCACAGCTAAGTGCAATTTGCTGGTGGTCACCTGCAGTGCTAAAATCCATCAGGCTGGATCTCTTTTAATGCAACAGTTCTCATGACTGACAAATGTATCACTTCTCAGATGAGGAGAGGCTGAGTAAATACGATCAGAGCATGAAGTGTGGCAAAACTGGGTAATACTGGGCAATACTGGGTATCTTGAAAGGTGCTATATACATTGAACATTCATTCATTCATACTGTGTAGAACACACCAGGGTCGTGGTTTGTGGTCATGAATGGTGGGTCGTGTTCTTGGTCGTGGTTCATGGTTATGGTTGGGTTCATGGTTTACTTTCACTTAATCTACATATGTTCCCATTCTGACACGAAACAGATAACAAGCAAATATGGTCCCATGATCTGTTTGGAACACATGCATAACTGGATAGGACAGAATTTCCTTCAGTTCTTCAAGGACAATGCCGAGCTTAAGGTACGTCTCAGATTTTGAGCTCCTGGAGGGCGGCGAGCGTGAGAGCAGCAGGTGAGAACACCTCGTTCCCTCTGAGATAAAAGAACAGCCTCCGTTCTCCGGGACCCCAGGAGTGTTTGGAAACGTACCTTTGAGCTCCTGTTCCATGTTGCACATCATAACAGATGCAGATTCATCTACTGCACGTTCAGGACACAGATCTCCAGTTCGTACACACCACATACGGTGACTAGCATGGCCAGCGAGGCCTCCTGAACTTGTTAGAGATTTGTGGCTTTTTGACTGTGCATCATTATGCCACAAGGGTCCATTGTTGTTATTATTAATAATAAACTATTTATATTATACTTATTATTATTATAATGTTGAAAATTATGATAGTGTAATTATTGTTGCTGTTTTTGTTGTTTTTAATATGAATAATGTTAACATAGTAATTGTTTATTGTTGTTATTGTTACTTTTAGTGTTCGTAAAGGAATTAGCAATGTCAGCAACATTGGTCCTTATCAATGACCAGTTGGTATTAAGGACATAAAGAGTGCCAAGAGAAAGAGACATTTCACAGCATTATCAGCTGCAACAGCACCCTGAATTGTTCATTGAATCTATATATTTACGCTTATTATGCCAATTTCTGCACCAGCGCGCACACACGCTGTCAGCATGACTAAGATTACACTCACACTGCAGGTAAAGGTAACGCATCGTATGATATATATATATATATATATATATATAAAAGTGGCCCAAATTGATATATATATATATAATCAATTTGGGCCACTTTTATATATGGCACAGAAATATAATATGGCCAAGTCATGACATGCAGCAGCTGTCTGAACTGTCAAAGCAGATTTCAAGTAGCTTGTTATAAGTCCAGCTTGGCATTTGTGAATTTCATGCTGGTAAGAAGTCGAGATGGACAACAGAAGAACCATATATCTGGTGTGACGGAGCTACCATGACTCATTAACATCCTGACCCTGTTTCACCTCTTTGCTCTCATTATAGTTTGTTGCCTCATGAATTTTTGGATTACTCTACTGGAGGGAGGGCTGGATTACTCTACTGGAGGGAGGGAGGGAGGGAGGGAGGGAGGGAGGGAGGGAGGGAGGGAGAGAGAGAGAGAGAGAGAGAGAGAGAGAGAGAGAGAGAGAGAGAGAGAGAGAGAGAGAGAGAGAGAGAGAGAGAGAGAGAGAGAGAGAGAGAGAGAGAGAGAGAGATTTACAGAGAAACAGGATGTTTGGGACAGAGGTCCATCAGCTGAACAACCAGATAAGTTCAACAGGTAGAAAATCGCAAAATTGGAGAGAAGTAAATGTAAACAGTCGAGTTTGCCATGGTTTCGGATGGAGTGCCATACATGGAACCTTTTGCTATGGGGAGTTTAACATCCTTGGACATAACTGAAGGACGCAATGTGTAAAGAATGTGGGACACTAATTAAAGACACTAGAACGACCTCATCAAACTTCAAGAGTCACCTGAAAACACGGATAGGTTTGTCAATACAGCTAATATGTAAAACAGTTATTTTCCATCTCCTGTCCTATCCTGGTATTGAGGATAAGTATCCTGACTTGAGACTGAACTTGGACTCTAGCCTGACTTGACTGGTACTATACTCACTCACTCACACACACACACACACATACACATACAGTCTCGGAGGAGCGAGACAGAGGTGCAGACAATATTGGGGATATACAAAACATGAAATCGGGGTGGAGACTAACAAAACAAACACAATGCCACATTATTACCATATTAGCATTAGCATATATTCCCTGTGTTCAGTGAATTAGGGCATGTGCTTTCTTTCTATAAAGTGGAGTTTCTAAATCACAATAGACAGACTATGCAGTCTATCCCAGACTTTCTGTCAGTAAAATGTTTTAACGTTTTAAGTAATTTTTTTCATAATTTGCCATTGCTTAGCTTGAATCTTACGCTTGTGGTAGATGTTCCTGGGTATCACACAATACTCTCCAGAACTGTCACTATTCCTTTTGGCAGAAATAATAGATAAAAGTAGAATATTCAGAAACGGTTTGAGTCTCCTTGGCCAAAGACACCAGTCTACAAATTTGGAGAAGTTCTTGGGACCACTGTTCTCCTGGAAGAACTTTCTGGTTGACATCCTAAGGTCTTGCTTCAGTATGTATACATAATCCGTCCCCATGATGCAGTCTACTTTCTGAAGTGCACCAGTTCTTTTTCAAGCTAAGTAGCAAAAATAGCAAAAAATGTATTCTAAGCAGCTATTCACAACCTGCAGTGGTGTGAGAGTGTGTGTGTGTGTGTGTGTGTGTGTGTGTGTGTGTGTGTGTGTGTGTGTGTGTGCATTCATGCAGCTGCTGCCTCTGACTGCAGTGCCTCTGGCGTGAGACGAAACAAAACCAACAGAGGAGCAAAGACCCAGCAGTGTGGTGGGAGAGGGAGACAGATCCAGCAGTGTGGTGAGAGAGGGAGACAGATCCAGCCGTGTGGTGAGAGAGGGAGACAGATCCAGCAGTGTGGTGGGAGAGGGAGACAGATCCAGCAGTGTGGTGAGACAGATCCAGCAGTGTAGTGGGAGAGGGAGACAGATCCAGCAGTGTGATGGGAGAGGGAGACAGGTCCAGTAGTGTGATGAGACAGATCCAGCAGTGTGGTGGGAGAGGGAGACAGATCCAGCAGTGTAGTGGGAGAGGGAGACAGATCCAGCAGTGTGGTGGGAGAGGGAGACAGATCCAGCAGTGTGGTGAGACAGATCTAGCAGTGTGGTGTGAGAGGGAGACAGATCCAGCAGTGTAGTGGGAGAGGGAGACAGGTCCAGTAGTGTGATGAGACAGATCCAGCAGTGTGGTGGGAGAGGGAGACAGATCCAGCAGTGTGGTGGGAGAGGGAGACAGATCCAGCAGTGTGGTGAGAGAGGGAGACAGATCCAGCAGTGTGGTGAGAGAGGGAGACAGATCCAGCAGTGTGGTGGGAGAGGGAGACAGATCCAGCAGTGTGGTGAGACAGATCCAGCAGTGTGGTGGGAGAGGGAGACAGATCCAGCAGTGTGGTGAGACAGATCCAGTAGTGTAGTGGGAGAGGGAGACAGATCCAGCAGTGTGGTGGGAGAGGGAGACAGATCCAGCAGTGTGGTGAGACAGATCCAGCAGTGTAGTGGGAGAGGGAGACAGATCCAGCAGTGTGGTGGGAGAGGGAGACAGATCCAGCAGTGTGGTGAGACAGATCCAGCAGTGTGGTGAGACAGATCCAGCAGTGTAGTGGGAGAGGGAGACAGATCCAGCAGTGTAGTGGGAGAGGGAGACAGATCCAGCAGTGTGGTGAGACAGATCCAGCAGTGTGGTGGGAGAGGGAGACAGATCCAGCAGTGTGGTGGGAGAGGGAGACAGATCCAGCAGTGTGGTGAGACAGATCCAGCAGTGTAGTGGGAGAGGGAGACAGATCCAGCAGTGTGGTGGGAGAGGGAGACAGATCCAGCAGTGTGGTGAGACAGATCTAGCAGTGTGGTGTGAGAGGGAGACAGATCCAGCAGTGTAGTGGGAGAGGGAGACAGATCCAGCAGTGTGGTGGGAGAGGGAGACAGATCCAGCAGTGTGGTGAGACAGATCTAGCAGTGTGGTGTGAGAGGGAGACAGATCCAGCAGTGTGGTGGGAGAGGGAGACAGATCCAGCAGTGTGGTGGGAGAGGGAGACAGATCCAGCAGTGTGGTGGGAGAGGGAGACAGATCCAGCAGTGTGGTGAGACAGATCCAGCAGTGTAGTGGGAGAGGGAGACAGATCCAGCAGTGTGGTGAGACAGATCTAGCAGTGTGGTGTGAGAGGGAGACAGATCCAGCAGTGTAGTGGGAGAGGGAGACAGATCCAGCAGTGTGGTGGGAGAGAGAGACAGATCCAGCAGTGTGGTGAGACAGATCCAGTAGTGTGGTGAGACAGATCCAGCAGTGTGGTGTGAGAGGGAGACAGATCCAGCAGTGTGGTGAGAGAGGGAGACAGATCCAGCAGTGTGGTGAGACAGATCCAGCAGTGTAGTGGGAGAGGGAGACAGATCCAGCAGTGTGATGAGACAGATCCAGCAGTGTGGTGGGAGAGGGAGACAGATCCAGCAGTGTGGTGTGAGAGGAAGACAGATCCAGCAGTGTGGTGGGAGAGGGAGACAGATCCAGTAGTGTGGTGAGACAGATCCAGCAGTGTGGTGAGACAGATCCACTAGTGTGGTGAGACAGATCCAGCAGTGTGGACGAGTCTCAGTTCAGATGTGTGTCTGCATGTAGGACAGTGCTGCTGTACACAGACCTGCATCTCTCTCACATGGTGTCCTTACTCACTTCAGTACTATGACCACAAACAAAGCAGCCGTTCAAATATTAGACACTGTTGTTCACTATGCGTAACCCGGTTTTGACAGCTGCCAGAAAACATCAATTATCTAATTATTAACTCTCATCCAAGTTCCTGTCATTAAAGAATTACAGAGGGAGGGAGGTAGAACTTTCGGGGCGATTTCTGTTGTTTTCTTCGTATATTATTACCACAATTAACCTCTGACTGTCTCTGTGCTTGTAATGAACGACCCTAGTTTCATCACGTGGATGATGTATGTAGTGTTTGTCAATAGCCATATAACATTAGGAGAATATAATTTCTGCTTTCTATACTAGTCAAAAATAGCCTGGTTCTTCAGCTGAATTCACTCCATTAAGGTGAAGTGCTTCTGTACCATTTTAAAGCACGTTGCAGAAGTCCAGATCTAAGACCTGCTCCATGCTCCACTTCCCATTAGAACTTAAATTTCTGCTCCATTACACTGTAGACAGAAGCCAACTGCCGCCTTCGGCCCACACCCCCTGCCATTTGATATTGGAGTGAGACGCGGTCGTTTTTCTGATGTGAGGTATAGGGGCCGTCCCTCGCCCCGTCTCCCTGCACGTTTTGTCCAATAGGGGGTGGTGTAGCAAAAAGAAATGGCGTTCATTAAAAGCTCAGAAAGTCAATTATGGTAATGGTGTTTTACCATGCGGTGGGTGCACTTGGCAACCCTGGTGGACATTTTTAAGCCTGTCACATCTTTTACTGCAGCCTTGTTTAGAGTCAGAACGGGCAGTGAAACAAGGATGTAAAGGGAAGACAGAGAGGAAGAGCATCGGTGGTGATGTACTGCAGTTGTGGGGGGGGGGGGGGGTGCTTAGAAACCCACACAGCTGGGACTTTTGTTGCTGTGTCTAGAGTGATAAGGACCTTGCACCTCATATGGGAACATTGTGACGAGGGCACGCACCCCCATCATAAAGCTGGTTTATGTTGAGTATTAAAATTCCTCTGCTTTAATTGTTTTCTGCAACTAGCAGCAAGGCGTCCGTCGCTAGTGGCACATTAGCATCTGACAGGACCGTATATACACACTGGTTCAGCTCTGCTACAGCAACCGTAACATCAGCCATCGTGCCTCCGCTGTCCCAGGCTGTCCGTGTGTTTAGCGACACGTAGCGAGGGTCAAAGGGCAGCTGCTACGTCCGGGCTGCCGAGGCTTGAGGGCTCCGTAGAAGCTGATCTCACGGTGCGGGGTTCCTCCGTCACTGAGCTCCTGGGGGTGGGGCTGCGGTTTATCGCACAGGATAAAATTGCTTTTGGAAGGAGCGTTTATTTTTCCTTTCATTTAATATCTTTCTTTTTTTTTGCAGTATACTATGAAGATATCTCTCTAACTTTCCCTCTCTCTCTCTCTGCTCCGTGCACTTAACGAGCTAAGGTATAGAGACGTTGATGAGTCGTGCCTGAATGAGAGAGGAGAGAGAAATGGGGAGACGTCCTTAAGAGAGCTGAGACCTTCAGCATGCACTTGAGACATTAAGAGACATCAGGTTTTTTTTGCGGATTCACTCCATTTTCTCTCTGCCTCTCTCTGTGGAAAGGAAAACAAGATCTGTGATCTGACGTGACATTGAACATGATGTGGAAATGCAGCTCTTAGTCTAATAGGAGGAGTGGGAGGGTGTAAAAAGGAAGTAAATTGGGGTGTAAGCAGGAGAGGGTGTCAGTGAGAAGGTTCTGGAACATCACTGTGTCAGCGTAGGTAATGTCAGCCTGTGTCCCGTCGGCGTGGGTCCCGTCGGCGTGGGTCCCGTCGTCGTATGGCCTGGCTGCTTCAAAGGAAGGCAAGACCGTAGTGGAAGTAAATTGAAGAGGCCCGTGGCTGTGTCATGGGAGGGTTTAGAGGAGATGAACCTCTTGGTTGGTATCATGTTCAAGGGCAGTCATGGCCTAGCGGTTAGGGAACTGGTCTTGTGACCGGAGGGTCGCAGGTTCGATCCCCAGGCCATGACTGAGGTGCCCCTGAGCAAGGCCCTTAACCCTCAATTGCTCACTTGTATAAAAAATGATATAAAAATGTAAGTCGCTCTGGATAAGGGCGTCTGCCAAATGCCATAAATGTAAATGTAAATGTATCTGGTTGCACATTGCTCTGCCTGTTTCTGGCTGCCATTCTCTCTCTCTCTCTCTCTCATTCACTCTTCCCCCCCCTTCATCTGACTCCATCAGCTGTCGCTGATACCCTGAGGTTCAAACACCACACTCACATGCTCACAACAAATCACAGCTTATGTCGCACATGAAGAAGAAGCTTTGGCTCCAGAACTCTGACTCGTCTCCATCGAGCAACGTGTCAGTCACAGACGTGCGTGAGAGTGCAAATGAAAATGTGGATTTTTGCAACTTATGCTATTTTTGTGCTCAAAAATGCTGATGGCCATTTTTTTATGAAATAATTATGATTGTTAAAGTTGAAATGAAATTTTTAAGTGCACCAGAACATTTTTTGCTATTTTAATTTGTGAAGGCTGTACTCAGCACAGTCTTGTACCAGAAACTGTTCAAGCCTTGTACACTAAATCCTCAAAGCCTTAAAAGAATCCTTGTTCCATTACCTCTTATCCATTATTACATGGGTACATGTAATGGCGCTATGCTGAGTGGTGTTAATGACCAGGCGTGGGTTGTTAAGGCTCCTGTTCCAGGGTGTAACTTTACACTCTATGTCGTGTAACCAGGCCTACACTAAATCTGAGGGTGAACCTGCTTTCTATTGTGTGGGTCATTAAGGAGTCAGTATTCTTCTTCCCTCAGTTCTGCATGTCATATGGTGTGGAATAAAATCTCAACATGGTACAATTCCACCTCATTAATTATTGCAGTCTTATGCCCAGTGAAAGAGAGAAATGAACTTGATTTGAAGGAGAAAGTGACCTACTCGTTATTAGACCAAACGCAGACCACACCCTCCCCTACACACCAAACACAGACCACACCCTCCCCTACACACCAAACACAGACCACACCCTCCTCTACACATCAAACACAGACCACACCCTCCCCTACACACCAAACACAGACCACACCCTCCCCTACACACCAAACACAGACCACACCCTCCCCTACACACCAAACGCAGACCACACCCTCCCCCTACACACCAAACGCAGACCACACCCTCCCCTACACACCAAACACAGACCACACCCTCCCCCTTCACACCAAACACAGACCACACCCTCCCCCTACACACCAAACACAGACCACACCCTCCCCCTTCACACCAAACACAGACCACACCCTCCCCCTTCACACCAAACACAGTCCACAACCTCCACGTCACACCAAACACAGACCACACCCTCCCCCTTCACACCAAACACAGACCACACGCTCCCCTTCACACCAAACACAGACCACACCCTCCCCTTCACACCAAACACAGACCACACCCTCCCCTACACACCAAACACAGACCACACCCTCCCCTACACACCAAAGCCCATGAACTACAGCAGGTCCTATTCTTTGTGTTCTTTATTGTTTAAACTATAACTGCATCTGGAGATAATGCACAATGTTTTTTCTTTGTGTGTGTGTATGTGTGTGTGTGTGTGTGTGTGTCTGTGTGTGTGTGCATGTATTTTTGCAGGTTTCTGAGAACCCAGTCTTTGGAGTGGTATTACAACAACGTCAAGAGTCGCTTTAAGAGGTTTGGCAGTGCAAAGGTCCTCAAGACCCTCTACAAGAAACATATAATCGAGAGGGTGGCTCTGTCGGAGTTACCAGGTACACACACACACACACACACATTACACACATTACGATCAATAAGGTCGAAAAGTAACATTAATTAACAGCATCTTGAAAAACAGTCTGGCACCAAGCCCAGAAGGTCTCGGTCTACTAAAGGGTTTCATGATGTAGCATTCTAGCTCAGAGCATCCAGACTCTAGGGTCAGCTCCAGGATCCAGACTCTAGGGTCCAGACTCTAAGGTCAGTTCCAGGGTCCAGACTCTAGGGTCCAGTCTCCAGGGTCCAGTACCCCAGAGCAGGGGTACTCAAATAGAAATGATGATGGGCCAAATTTTATTTTTTCAATCACTGAAGGGGCCAGTTACGGGGTGTTTGGTGGCGAACGTAAACAGTCAATGGGGGGGGCCAACACATTTGGCCGTCTGCTACCTGTTTGTTGTTGCCCTAGAGGCAATCCCCAGCATCGTCTTGAGATCGCGGTGCGGGATTTCAAAATAAGAGCGGGTAGTGCGATTGAAAAAAATTCCTAAAAAAAAAAAAACACTTTTCAAAACAGCTCGCGGGTCAGAATTAGATGGCCGCTATTTGAGTATGGGGGCTTTAGAGTGTAGCCACGCCTAGGACATCAACAAAGTAGTTCCACACCTCAGCTGCTATAAAACAGCTTAAAGGTTAAATGTGAAAAGAACATCTCATTACCAGTTTAAACAAGTGAAGCTGTTAGTGGACTTTGAATCTTTCATGTTTTAGTCACACACAAAAATGAAGATTCTACATTATCTCACTAAATTAAGGGAATATATATATTTAAAACAAGAATCTAATTTTCCCAAATCCACCGAGCTCAAAATATGAGTTTAGTCACATCTTCATTCCCCAACACCAAACAACGAGGGCAGTCTATCCTAATAAAGACAAACAACTCATTTCCATACGACACCACTATAACAGACCCAGAAGGATGATTAATTATAATAAACATCAACACCATTCCTATAACCATTGCAAATATTTTGCAAATATTTTTGTCTCGAATGCCCATTTCATTATTATTTTACACACCTCTCCAGCATTTTTGACTCACCAGTCATAATTGGTGGCAACTGTAATACAATCCCTGATGCACATTTAGACAGAACATCTTATTCATCCAAAACAAGAATTTGGTGATCTACAGAATTAGTAAAACAATTGATGTCTGATTTTGAGCTTGGCGGTGGTTGGTGTCTTCCAAAGAATTCTCCTTTTACTCATCAGTTCAAAGCTCACGCTCCCACATCAACTTCAATTATGTGTAATATATCAGACATATTAAGCATCACCCTATTGATAATAATAATAATAATAATAATCTTTATTTGTATAGCACCTTTCATACATACATGTAACTCAAAGTGCTTTACAGTATAAATAAAAATAAACATTAAAAGGAGATAAGACAAAAAGACAAAAAGAAAATGTTAAAAGAAATTAAAGATAAAAACATTAAAATAACATAAAAAGTAAAAAAGTAAAGTAAATAAGATAATAAAAAGTAAAATAAATAAGATAAAACTATTAAGATAGAGTTTCTTAACTAAAAGCGGATCTAAACAGGAATGTTTTGAGACTGCTCTTAAAACTATGCAGGGATGAAATGCCTGAGCTCTTCAGGAAGAGAATTCCAGAGCTTTGGGCCATAGTGGCTAAAAGCACCCTCACCAATCTTTAATTGGCTTTTAGGAATCACCAGTAGATTACTATTTGAAGACCTGAGAGACCTGACTGGAACATATCTAACCATCATTTCACTCAGGTAAAGAGGGGCAAGACCATGAAGACATTTAAAAACCATGACTAGAACCTTAAAATCTATTCTAAAGCTGACAGGTAACCAGTGCAGTGAGTGGAGTGCAGGTGTAATATGATCTCTCTTTCTCCTGCGGGTCAGAACCCTTGCAGCCGCATTCTGAACTCGCTGTAGGTGCGAAATAGAGCTCTTTGGAAGAGCAGATAGAACAGTGTTACAATAATCTGGCCTTGATGTGATAAATGCATGGACAAGTTTTTCACTGTCAGCAGGAGAGAGCATATCTCGGACCTTAGCGATGTCTCGAAGATGAAAGTAAGCTGTCTTGCATGTAGTCATGATGTGTGATTTGAAGCTGAGCTCATTATCAAAGGTGACGCCCAGGTTCTTAACACATTGTCTGGCATTCAGATTCATTTGATTTAAATAAGTCTGGACATCATTCATTTGTGAATCACTGCCAAGAACAAGAACCTTTGTCAGACATCCATGTCTGTATATCATCTATGCAGTCAAACAGTGAGCAAATTGATTTTAGGGCTTTAGGTTCTAGCGAAATACAAAGTTGACTGTCATCTGCATATTGATGATAACTAATACCATGTTTATTAATGATGTGTGGTAACGGAAGCATATATAGGTTGAATAGTAACGGCCCACGTATTGATCCTTGGGGGACGCCACAAGTTATTTTTTGACGTGTGGAGGAAGAGGTACCTAATGCTACATAGTAATCACGCCCAGTTAGGTACGATCTAAACCAGTCTAAGACTAAGCCACTAAGGCCTACCCAGCTCTGTAGTCGATCAAGAAGTATTTCATGATCAACGGTGTCAAAAGCGGCGCTTAAATCTAGCAGAAAAAGGACTGAGAGTTTGCCTGCATCCTTATTCAATCTCAAGTCATTTACTACCTTAACTAGGGCTGTTTCAGTGCTGTGGAGAGCTCTGAAACCAGATTGAAAAGTGTCATTTATTTGATTTACTTTGACATAGTCATTCAACTGGATTGACGCTACTTTTTCAATTATTTTGCTAAGAAAGGAAAGGTTAGATATAGGTCGATAATTATTAAGAATTGTGGGATCAAGATTTCTGTTCTTTAATAGTGGTTTAACCATTGCAGTTTTAAGATGTAACGTTTCACGGGGGCAGGAGATAGCAGGAGTGACGCAAGTGCAATATTCAGGGGGGTTTAATAGGAAAGTAACAAACACAAATATAACACAGAGGGCAGAGGGACAATACTAAACAATAGGGAGAGGACACCAACTAAACAGGTAAGCTAACCAACAGGGAAACGTGAATGTATAGACCATAACAACCTGAGAACTATGTAAGCATACGGAGGGGAAGAACATATGATACAGGGATAACACAACCGTAAACTTAAACTAAGCAAACAATGAGACACGGAAGTACAAAAGATTACAGAAGACTAGGGGTATGCACAAGGAAAACATACGCGCTGAACATGGGAAACAAAACAAACGAAGGCTAAGAACGAAGCAGAGAGGGAGAACAAGAACTATAACATAACCAGACTATGAAGCAGGGCAAAAGGAAAAACGAGGGACTTATACACAAGGACAATAGCATGAACGGACCAAAGGCAAAACAGAGGAACAGCGAGGGACTCACGTACAGGGAATGACCGACAAGGGAATGAAACACTCGGGGTTCTTTATACACAGAGACAAGACGGTGAAACGAGACTCAGGTGTGTGGGCACTAACGAGGGGGGCGTGACAGACAGAGGGAGGAACGAATGGGAGCGGGGAGCTAGGCGGGACCAGGGAGGAGGGAGGGGCTGGACGTGACATAACCCCCCCTCAAGGCGTGCAACTCCGGGGCACGCCAACCAGGGAGGGCCGGACAGACGCTGGGGACAGAGACACCACGACACAGAGGGAAACGAGAGGGCGAGGCCGGGGCAGGGACAACAGACACGGGGTAGGACGGACACAACGGCCGGGACACCGGACGCATGGGAGGACCAGGACAAGGAACGGGTGGCGACATGGGAACGGGGCCAGACGAGACAGGACAGGGGGTCGACACAGGGGGCGAGACCAAGGGGGCTGGACAAGACGGGGTCAAGGGCACAGGACTGGACACCAGGGAGGACTGAGGCGCGGAGGCAAACAGGCGGAGGACGACGGAGATGGGGACGGGAACAAAGTGGGTGATGATCTGGGGAACAGAGACAGGGACAGGGACATGGAGGACACCACCAAGGACGGACACAGGGACGGGCACGCGGACGCGGACAGACACGCACACAGGAACGGGGACCAACAGGAAACCAGGAAGGAGACAGGGCAAAAAGGGGAACACAGGTGTGTGCAAAACAGGATCAACCAAGGGGCGAGTATGTACACAGAAAGGCATAGAATTAGTCCCAGGCCCACAGGCGGGCAAAGTAGTCTCTGTAGGGGCTGGCGTATGCTGAGAAGCGTCCTGGGGAATTGGCTGAGCCGGTGGAGTGTCCACGGGAGCCGGGGAAGGGTCCAGGGGTGCCGGCTGGTCCGGCTGAAGGACAGCGGAGACCGGGGAGGCCGGAGGAGGGGCCGCAGGGAACTGGGAGGCCAGGTGACGGGTCGCAGGGAGCGACCAGGCCTGTTGGTCGGCAGCGGGAACAGGCGGAGTCCGCTGACGGGCAGCGGGAACAGGCGGGGTCCGCTGGCGGGCAGCGGGAACAGGCGGGGTCCGCAGGCGGGCAGCGGGAACAGGCGGGGTCCGCAGGCGGGCAGCGGGAGCCGCAGCCGGCGCGGGCGACCTCTCCAGGGTCGTGGGGACAGGAACTGGCGTGGACTGCCGACGGGCAGCGGGAACAGGAACTGACGTGGACAACCCCTCCAGGGTCGCGGGGACAGCAGCCGGCGCGGGCGACCTCTCCAGGGTCGCGGGGACAGCAGCCGGCGCGGGCGACCTCTCCAGGGTCGCGGGGACAGGGGTGTCAACTGGGCCTGAGGCAGCTGTGCGGACGACATTGGGGGGTACGGCCGCCGTGTAGACGTCATTGTGGGGCGCGGCTGCCGTGTAGACTTCATCGTGGGGCGCGGCCGTCGTGCAGACGTCATCGTGGGGCGCGACCGCCGTGCAGACGTCATCGTGGGGCGCGACCGCCGTGCAGACGTCATCGGGGGCTGAGGCAGCAGAGGCGTTGTCGCCGTCTGGAGCAGGCGGGGATGCCGGGCAGGCGTCGCCGCAGTCAGGGACCGGGCTTGCCGGGCAGGCGTCGCCGCCGTCAGGGACCAGGGAGGCCAGGCGGCGGGCCGCAGGGACCGGCCGTCGGGCCGCAGGGACCGGAGGTGCCGCCGGAGTACAGTCATCAGAGAGCGGTGCCGCCGCACTGACGTCATCGGGGGGCGGTGCCGTCGCACTGACGTCATCGGGGGGCGGTGCCGTCGCACTGACGTCATCGGGAGCAGGCGACACCAGGCAGGTCTCACTTGGAACAGGCAGGAATGCAGGGCCGGTGCTGCCTGCAGGAGCCGGAGACGTAGGGACCGCGTCGTCGTCAGGGGTCAGAGCAGCTGGGCCGACGTCGTCGTTGAGGGACGGAGCAGCTGGACCAACGTCACCAGGCAGGGAGGCCGTTGCGCCGACGTCACCGGAGGGCGGGGCCACCGTGCCGACGTCATCTGGGGTCGGGAGCACCGGTGTGGTATCCTCGGAGCCCAGGGACGTAGGGCAGGCGCCGTCCTTGCGGTCCCCGATTCCTCCCACACGGCTGATGGAGTAGGCCTGTTGGGGACCGCGGGTTTGGGCACAACCACCCGCAAAAAGTCCTTTGGGGAATGCCCCCGCCGCTTGTCCCCCAATCTGATGGGAGGAGGGCCGTATAGTGACTCCAGCGAACCTGGCGCGCATATACTTAAAAAAACCCTCAACAGTTAAGGCTTCAGTCATGCGCTGAGATAATATTAAGTTCGCCCACTCGAGGGCCTTGGCTCTTAGGAGAGAACGCATAAATAAAACCAGTATATCCTCAGGTGGCGGAGGGCAAGTTAACATTCGGATGTAAAGTGTACATTGCATGACAAAGGAGTCAGCAGGCATGGTCTCCCCATCGTACTCCACAGGGCAGGGGGCCAGCGATGGTAGGGCAATGTATTTTCCCTTCGAGTCCTTGACCAGTAAGCCCTGCAGGTTATCTAGACTGGATAAAAAATAATCACTTTCTCCGGGAACTACGGGAATGCGGGAAGTACATGGTTCTTGCTGCGTCATATTTTTAAGGTCGGTCATTCTGTAACGTTTCACGGGGGCAGGAGGTAGCAGGAGTGACGCAAGTGCAATATTCAGGGGGGTTTAATAGGAAAGTAACAAACACAAATATAACACAGAGGGCAGAGGGACAATACTAAACAATAGGGAGAGGACACCAACTAAACAGGTAAGCTAACCAACAGGGAAACGTGAATGTATAGACCATAACAACCTGAGAACTATGTAAGCATACGGAGGGGAAGAACATATGATACAGGGATAACACAACCGTAAACTTAAACTAAGCAAACAATGAGACACGGAAGTACAAAAGATTACAGAAGACTAGGGGTATGCACAAGGAAAACATACGCGCTGAACATGGGAAACAAAACAAACGAAGGCTAAGAACGAAGCAGAGAGGGAGAACAAGAACTATAACATAACCAGACTATGAAGCAGGGCAAAAGGAAAAACGAGGGACTTATACACAAGGACAATAGCATGAACGGACCAAAGGCAAAACAGAGGAACAGCGAGGGACTCACGTACAGGGAATGACCGACAAGGGAATGAAACACTCGGGGTTCTTTATACACAGAGACAAGACTGTGAAACGAGACTCAGGTGTGTGGGCACTAACGAGGGGGGCGTGACAGACAGAGGGAGGAACGAATGGGAGCGGGGAGCTAGGCGGGACCAGGGAGGAGGGAGGGGCTGGACGTGACATAAGAATTTTAGGGAATTCACCCAATTGCAGAGACTGATTAACAATCGTTAGAACTTCATTTGCTAATGAGCTCAGAACCTGCTTGAAAAAGCATGTTGGTAAAGGGTCCAGTTCACAAGTAGAGGATTTTAGTGATGAGATCACATCAAGTAGTGTTACCATGTCAACTTCTTGGAAATAAGACATATTAAAGTTAGGCTGAGTAACTGATGTAAGGGTTAATGGTCTATTAGTGCTTGTTGTTATGTTCTGCCTTATACTAGTAATCTTGTCCCTAAAAAATATAGCAAACTCCTCACATTTTTCAACTGAAACAGTCTCAGGGAAGCCACAGGAGGTGGGGTTACTAGCTGATCTATGCTTCTGAACAAGACAGCTGAGTTATTATTGGATGAATTGATTAAGGTAGAGAAATAGTTTTTCCTTGCTGATTTCACTTCACTGTTGTAATTTTGCAATGTTGTTTTATAAATATCAAAATGTACTTGCAATTTTGACTTTCGCCAACGTCTCTCAGCCTGCCTACAATCTTGCCTAAATTTTACAATAGATGGAGTGTTTCTCCAGGGCATCTTAATTTTACCAGAGATTATTTTACTTACCTTTGGTGCCACAGCATCAATACAGTTCCTAACTCTGTGTGCGAAAGTTTCAACTAGCTCATTCCCATTTTCTGAGAGGGGAGGGAGGGACTGTATCATGTCTGTGAAGGCCACGGCACTGCCAGCACTGAGATAACGCTTGGTTATTGTGCGCTTTTCACTGAGTGTTCTAGTAGATAATGACATATTGAAAAATACACCAAAATGGTCAGAGATTGCAACATCAGTAATTTCAGTATTATTAACCTCTATACATTTAGAAATGATCAAATCTCAAATGTGGCCATGCTTATGAGTTGGGCCTGATACATGCTGTATGAGATCAAAAGAGTTAAGCATCCTCATGAATTCTGAAGTGATTGGATTTGTGGATATATCCATGTGAATATTAAAATCCCCAGCAATTAAAACATAATCAAAATCAATATCAGTGACCACACTCCATTTTGCTTGCACAGAATTAAAATCGTACACCTGAACCAAGCTTCAGATACCATTTCAACACATCTCTATGGAAGGACATTTGAAAACCATTTCAAAACAGAGTGGGCATCTTTCCTAGAAATAAATGATTCTTCCGAAACCTTAGCTACATTACTACATGAACCTGCTGTTCTCCTAAGAAAAAGAAAGACACAGAGGTTAATTGTAATTTAAGACAGATAATAAAGAATTGGAGAAAAAGAACAACCCCACAGTTGAAACTCAGAATGAATGAAGTAAACACAAATTAAACTCAGTGAGCTTATAAATAAAACACAATTCATGATACAACTTGGATATGAACACTTTGAATAGAACAACAAAAGTGAAACAGAAAGCTAACAGAACAAAAACAACAACAAAAACATTTGCACAAACATAATAAGACTGCAATGGGTTCATAATGTTCTCACAACAAGACTGCAACTTTTCCACTTAAGTTCTTAGCACAAATTACATTTGAATAGCCACTATTCAGAATTATAACTGGTGACCTCCAACATTGCATGAACCTTCTATTATTCTTTATTTTCAACATTTATTTACAAATAAACTACAGTACACTTTCAAATGGACAAACGTCCTGTCAGTCTGAGGAACCTCTGAGAGAAACAGAGCAAATCCTAACCAGTAAAATCCACATCTCATACCTGCTGTTTATCAGTCTGATACTCAAACACCACCGTTATTTCACATATCCAGTGATAGCCTGCACTCTGACAACTTGGTAGAAATGACACACAATCACTAATGTCTTAATAGTACAGAGACTAAATAGGGCTGGGTATTGATTCAAATTCCAAGAATCGATCCGATTCCGATTCTGAAGATTAAGAATCGATTTTTTTCGATTTAATCCGATTTAATCGATTCGATCCGATTCGATCCAATTCGGGGTTTAGTGTTATTAAAAATGTATTTGAGCTGTTTCCCGACTGTGTACAGAAGCAACATGTTAAAACTATTATTATATCGATATTAATCAGCAAATAGTTACTGATGGCTGGAAGACTGGTGAAAAGGGTCATCATAAATCTTACCTTCAAGAAAGGTAATCCAGGACAATAAACAGAGGACATCTTTGAGATGTCTATATCTGCAACAGTGGGCTCCTACTGGGACATTAACCAGTGCATTATTATTATGATTGAAATAATTAAGAATTCACCCATAAGCTGTTGCTACCAAATGCATTTTTATTTTAAAAGTGCTCACACTTAATAAACTGAAAGTATAAAATTTAAACGTGTATTTTTCTTAAAGTGAGAATATAAGAACAGAACTCTCACGTTACGGTCCCCGACCCCTCCGTTTTGGGCGCGTCAACGTCGTCTGCGTCTAATCGTCTACGTCGGTGTATCTCCGTGGGTGCGGGTGCGTCTTGTGATAGTCCTCACCTGTGGCTCGTCTCGTAATCACGTGGGGTTGATGTGGTGTGTCTATTTAATTTGCGCTCGCGCAGCGTCCTGTGCTCATCATTGTTTGAGTCACACATGTTCTATGTAAACGTGTTTTATGTGCGCTGTCTGCGCTTCGGTAAATGTAATAAACATAACGATTTGGAAAGTGCAAAGGATTCTGTCTCGTCCATCGCCTTGCGCCCAACGTTACAAGAACATTTAAAACTTTTTTTAAACTGTAAAAACACTGGGTAAACGGTCAGTGACACGGACTAACTGTAAATAGTCACTGACACTGGATGAACTGTCCTTCTGTTTTTAGATTTCCGATTTGACTATCGTCGTTACCGGCACTGTCCGACGCCAAGTCGTTTTACAGTTAGTTAGACCGAGCACGCCTGCGTGAATTCAGTGACGAGGCGGGGGTAAAAGTTCACTAAAAAATCGATCTTTGGACGTACGAATTGATAATCAGATCATCATATGCGAATCGATTCTGAATCGGAAAATCTATTTTTTTCAACACAGGCCTAAGACTAAATATACTTCCATATTGCATAACCTTGACTTCACATTTACCAAAAAAGTCCCAGATTTTCATAAATGGATAGACAAGGGTAAGACTCATTTAATATCTTTCAAAATACATTTCAAATGAAGTGGCCCTCCCACACTCCACATCACTCTATTAGGACATACGTCATTTGTAAGTTCAACAGAATCTTCTCACGGCACTGACAATGGACAAAATCTCCTGATGAACTAGAGATCGAGGAGGACAATTAACATTACAAACTGGAGAAACATCTAGCTTTGTTCAAGGAAGAACAAGTCCCGTTGATTCAGTACCATCTGGTTAACATCCACTAACGTCCTCAAACTCGCCACTGAATTCAACTCCGCAACAATCAAGAACAATAACTCCACCCCCACCCCGCAACCAATGTACAATAACAATCTAATCAATAGATTATAATCTATTAATAATTCATACCTACACATCTACTACATGTCTTTTTGAAAAATTACCCTCCCACACACACACACACACACACACACACACACACACACACGCAACATGCACACACACATCAAATAAAATGATTATTATATAAGTAGCTATCATTTATAATTTAATTCTGTATTCTCCAATAGATTGAGGAAGTGTGTATAATTAAGCAAACAGAAGTACAGTTCCTTCAATGTGCTGGAGTTACAACTGCATAACCATCCTCTCATTATTCTCAGCAGACATAAAAGCCCATCTGTTACAGTCATGAAATACAGGACATGAACTCTGTGCTGGGTTTACTGCTACCATTGCGTTAATGTCACTTTGCTTCTTGGTCCAGTGGAATCACAAAACACACAGTATGTGTGAATATTCAGTGCAGTATGTTACTATTGTTAAGCCCCTGCAAATATACATAGCCTGAGTGATTCATGCCAACTGTCAGTGAACTTAATGGGCATGTGGTGTGTGTGTGTGTGTGTGTGTGTGTGTGTGTGTGTGTGTGTGTGTGTGTGTGTGTGTGTGTGTGTGTGTGTATGTGGTGATTCCACATTACACTGTTTACATACTTAATGAAGAATTCCTGTTTATCTCTCTCACTCCGAGTATCCGATGTAAGCCTTCATTTGAGATGAGCAGTACAGATTATACAGATGAAGTCAGTGAGCCACCTTGCCAGGATTGCGAGTGTGCGAGTGTGCGAGTGTGTGAGTGTGTGAGTGTGTGTGTGTGTGTGTGCGTGTGTGTAAGGTGGTTGGTTGTGAATGGCAGTAATAGAATGAAACCTTATGACTTTATAGTTGTTGATAGTGTTGCACATGGTAGCAAAACTACTGCAAAACTCCCAATCGTCTGCCAGTGGCAGGTTTTAGTGCTGTGTTATTAGAGCTGTTGAAATAAGGACACTCTATCCCACTAAATCTCTAACGGATGCCTTTGTTGGATTAGAAGTGCTAATCTTGAATTTTCAGATGCTTGAGGTTTTAAATGAGTAAACAGTGGAAGGTCATATCAGCCATCGCGTTCTCTGAAGGGAAATTTCGGATTATCATGCATGCTCTGGAAACAGTGTTAAAGCTGAGAGCAAGAAGAGTGTGTGTGTGTGTGTGTGTGTGTGTGTGTGTGTGTGTGTGTGTGTGTGTGTGTGTGTGTGTGTGTGTGTGTGTGTGTGTGTGTGAATAAAGGTGTGTAAATGCATGCTTGAGACTCACATCTGATTGAAAGGGCAGCTGTAACCCAAAGCTGTTCACAACCTTTCCTCCACATCACCTCGTACAGTATTACTCAAACCAGTGGCCATACATTATACACCAAGACACCACATCATGTAAAATCTCCTATTTCCTCAGAATTCCTGTCTCATATATGTTGAGTTATATGCAATCATTGGAGGAAATGTGTAATTACATCATAATAAATTGTTAATAGCACTCATTTGCATGAATGTGTGGGTGTGAGAGAGGACGCCACAATGCAGTGTTAAAGGAAGACATCCCTTTAAGTGCAGTGTGGGTCTGACGTCTTTAAGCAGGAAGTTCTCAGGTGCTTGTGTCACATCCAGGTCATCCACTGGTCTGTGACTTCAGGCTCCAACGTCATTTCTGATTCATCACAGAAATGCACATACACTGTGATGCACATACACACGAATGTGTGTGTGCATTCGTGTGTATGTGCACGACGGTCCGAGACACATCAAACAGCATGTCTCTGTGTGGGCGTGTGAGTGTGTGGGCGTGTGAGCGTGTGTGTGTGTGTGTGGGCGTGTGAGTGTGTGTGTGGGCGTGTGAGTGTGTGTGTGGGCGTGTGAGTGTGTGTGTGGGCGTGTGAGTGTGTGTGTGGGCATGTGAGCTTGTGTGAGCGTGTGTGAGCGTGTGTGAGCGTGTGTGTGTGGGCGTGTGTGGGCGTGTGTGTGTGTGTGTGTGTGTGTGTGTGAGTGTGTGTGTGTGTGTGTGTGTTTGTGTGTATGTGTGTGTGTGTGTGTGTGTGTGTGTGTGTGTGGGACTTCCATGCTGCCTTTCCCTACTTCATCTAAATTCTCTGTGCAATGCAGCTGACAGTTTCTCAGGGCTGGTTGTTGGAGCAACAGTCAGAGTGACGCGCCCGAGCATAAGAATCACTGTAAAGTGGGCGTGTCCAACTTGAGCTTCGATTAACCTCTCATCCCTCATCTCAGTGCCACTTCCCAGCATGCCGCTGGTGGTGATTGACTGGTTTTAGGGAGCGGAGGGCGGCTTCCAGCAGCTGTTGGTGCTCATGTCGGTCCTGACGGGTCCTGCTATAACGCAGGACTCTGCTGTGGAGCGGGCCGGCCTCCAGTACAGCCATATAAGGGCATCAACACCTGTACGACGATGTGGGATAAGCTCCTGCTCAATAGGAGGAAAAACAAGGTTTATAACGGACCAGAACTACTGTTGGCTTAAGTGATTTGGGGTATTTAGAGATTTCTGCCTTCTAAACCTCACTTTCTCCTTCAAATCAAGTCCATTTCTCTCTTTCACATGGCAAAAATAAGACTGCAATAATTAAGGAGGTGGAATTGTACCATGTTGAGATTTTATTTCATACCATATGACAGAAATGAGGGAAGGAGAATACTGACTCCATAATGGCCCTGCACTTCCTGTCTGGGGAGGCCCAGGCTGTACCCCCTCCTGCCATTGGACAGTGGAGGAAAGGGTCTGCCTATGGTCTGTACCACTTCCTGTGGACTGCCGTCCTCTGTCCTGTAGCAGCAATATCTGGAGTTTGAACACAGGCAGCGTCCCATAAACGGGCCTGTTTCTGCACCGTCCACAGCGTCCAGAGTCCGTTTTGAAAACACAAGTCGTCTTCTGTCTAGACGTCTGAGCACCGTCTTGCGGCACCAAGCACAACACCTACTGGCTGGAGTCGTGGCGGTTTCGGGCTGTGCTCCGTTGCCATGGTGACCTTGCACGAGTGCCCCTCCGGGACGCGTGGAGGCTGAGGTGAACGCGCGGTCACGCCTGGCTGCTCGGATCACACCCCGACCTTTTCCCCCGCGTCTCACGTTTAAGTGGCACGCTGCCCGTAACGAAGGACAGTGCCATCATTTCAGTGTTCACTCTGATTGTAACCACATTCTCTGTGCTTCTACCATCTCACTCGTGTGTGTGTGTGTGTGTGTGTGTGTGTGTGTGTGTGTGTGTGTGTGTGTGTGTGTGTGTGTGTGTGTGTGTGTGTGCGTATAGCACATCTCAGAAGCACTGCTCTGGATGTAGAGCCAGAATCCGCTTTCCCACACGTCTCTTTTGCATTTTGTGCCAAGTGTTCAAATGTCAGTAAAATCTGTTTGTTTGTTTGTCCCACTATCTGTCTCAGTCTTCCAGCTACAATATGCACACACACCATTCAGGATTTATACATAACTTACATGCCACTGAATGTGTTACTTGTTGTGCATGTGTGTGTGCGCAGACGTGCCCACTTGTGTTTAAGCTGCCAAACCGGATACACTCCTCAAGAGTGTCCGTGAGAACACTCAGGGTAATGAAAACCTTTCAGTAGCTGCATCAGCTGTGCAGTGAGGGTGCATGACGGCACGGCCGAGGAACAGAGGAGAAGAAGAAGAGAAGGAGAAGAAGAGGACTTCATCCGTATGGAGAAATACGTGCATCATCTCCCCTGTGCACTGGGACGAGGGTGGAGGAACATGGCACTCCTCCACCTGTTGGCTTATGGAAGAAGCTTATGTTTACTCTCTCTCTCTCTCTCTCTCTCTCTCTCTCTCTCTCTCTCTCTCTCTCTCTCTCTCTCTCTCTCTCTCTCTCCCTGCAGAGGGCAGTGTTCCTGAGGGCAGTAATGAGAATGACGGCAGTGACTGCGCCCTCTACAGGCAGAGTGAAGGTGAGCGCTGGGGTCCACCAGCACTGTGTGTGTTTGGGGGGGGGGGGGGGGGGGGGCAACCCTCTGTGCATGTTCGGTTTTTCACTAGGTAGTGATGTGTGCATTGTGCCTCCATTGTGTAATCCTGGACATTAAGAGCTCTTGACATGCGTGTTTGCTGATTCAATATAATGATGTGAACACTTGTGATCACTACTGTTAAAGAAAGAAATGTTGAACAATCAAAGCAAAAATCTGTATGCACACACACACACACACACCTCAACTCCCAGAGGGCAAATGAGTGAAGAAAAGACACAAGCCACAACAAGAAGCTCCTGTAGGGTATAACGGTTAAAAAATGTCACAATCAGGTTGTTTATCTTTCACGTACAGAATTTATTTTATTTGTGTGTGTGTGTGTGTGTGTGTGTGTGTGTGTGTGTGTGTGTGTGTGTGTGTGTGTGTGTGTGTGTGTGTGTGTGTGTGTGTGTGTGTGTGTGTGTGTGAAGGTCACAGCATGGCAGACACTCTCACTGTTGCCCTGCGTGTTGCTGAAGAAGCCATAGAGGAGGCCATCTGTAAAGCAGACAGCTACAGGGACAGCTTGGTTCGACCTTTCACCTTAGCCACCCTATACATTCATCCACTCATCCATATGGTCATCCACCCACCAATACACTCATCCACCCTCTCGATACATCCACCCACACTTACACCCTTCCACTAATCCAACTCGTCATTACATGCATCCACCCTCTGCTCATTCCTCCCTCTGTCGATACACCTACACGCCCTTCCACTAATCCACCCTCTCGGTTCATCCACCCACGCATACACCCTTCAAATAATCTCTGCATACATGGAACAACACCTCTTTACTCTCTGCTGTCTCATGCCCAGTTTAATGCGTCAGAGGGGTCATCAGGTAGACCCTCTGTCAGTATTCAGCTCTCATTGAAGCCCAGGACAGCTCAGCGGTGAGGTCTGGCGTCCCGGCCCCGCCCTCGCCGAGCTCACTCGACCGCATCCACCTTTTTGGTCCTTAACTGACACTGTACTCAGTGCCGCAACACCCATACAGTCTACGACACACTACGTCGACAGCAACCACGGAGTTACTCCACCTACCGCACCCCCACGCAGCCGGTTTGTAGCCAGCCTCAGCGTTAGCGCGTGTTCAGCGTTAGCGTGTGTTCAGCGTTAGCGCGTGCTCAACACTGCCGGCCCCATCTCAATCTACCACACCACACATGACCATGACAAACAATCCGCCCACTCACCCAGCACTCACTGTGTCTGGAACACACAACACCTCAGGGGTTTTCTCTTCATGATGCATCTGCCCATATGGCCCGTGTTCTCCTCACTCAGAACCACTGACTAGCCCTTTGAGCTCCACCCAGTAACTCTTCCTCAGCTCTCCTCCTCCTCTCTGCTACTAATTTCCAATCTCGTCCTTTAACCCATCTTATCAATATTTATAGCCTTTCCAATAAACTGCTCCTCACGCACAAACCCAATCGTTTGGTATCGCTACTGGACAGAGAGTCAACCTTCTTATTGAATAAATGTGCTGATGAGCTCAGGATCTGATTACATATCCATGTATATTGGCCCTGTAACAAAACTACCTTACAGGCAGGAGAAATATCAGAAAAAAAAAAAAAAAAAAAAAAAAAAAATATATATATATATATATATATATATATATATATGAAATTGAATTGAAATTAAATTCAAATTGAAGTTGAATGAAAATTGTTGAGCGCTGTGAACAAAAATTGTTGAGCGGGGGGGGGGGGAGCTCGGAGCTGCATGATCCTAGTGCTAGATTTGTCGCTATTTGGATATTGTTTTTTTAACCGTTAAAAAGTGGGGGGGACATGACTTCGTCGCTACTTAAATATTTGGTTTTAACTGTAAAAACTGGGGGGGACCAAAACCGGCTTTTGAAAAAGTGGGGGGGACATGTCCCCCCCGTCCCCCCCCAAAACTACGTCCGTGTATATATATAATAAATCATCTTCGGTGTTCCAACCCCTGCACATATTTTACAGCTAGGATCTTGCCCACTGTGTGAGGTTGTGTGGAGTGGTAAGGGTGTCATAAGTTGTCATAAGGCTTAACGTGAATCAGAATCACTGCGCACAACTCTCTCGTGGTGATTCATCGCGTCTCTGGATATTCCCAGTGAATCCACTGTCCCTGCAGAGCTGTTGTTACCCGACATTCACCTTCTCTCTGGCTGTGTAGCCTTTCCACATTTTCCACATATGACCTGACCTCTCCACCTGACCCCTGAGCCTTCCACCTGACCCCTGAGCCCTCCACCTGACTCCAAAAGCTCTCCACCTGACCCCTGAGCCCTCCATCTGACCCCTGAGCCCTCCACCTGACCCCAAAAGTCCTCCACCTGAGTCATCCACCTGACCCAGGTCTTGCCCGACCACATCCTTATGCTCTAATGTGCTCTTTGCTAACTGTATCCACTCTCTCTGCTTTTGTGACTCACCTCAGCACATTTAACTTCCTCAGCTTAAAACTGTCAGCAGTAGCTCCAGTAATCCTCTCCTATACCATCCCATTTCTGAACAGCACCGCACCCAAGCAGCTTCCTTATGGTCCCGTTCAAAATCCTCTCCTGTAATACAGCACTTCCGTGGTTGTGACCAAATAAACTGTCAGTGGGGAAAAAAATGAATATCTTCAAAATAAGCTTTAACCAGCCTAGTAATTTTGCATAATACCTGGAAGAACCCAAGAACCTTCCATGAGAGATTGATGTGGTACTGAGCCAGATACATTAGCAAAACCAGAGGTAGGTCTCCACCCTCTTTCTTTACTGTCTGATGGCAAATCATACTGCTATGCTCCAAAAAACCAGCAAAGCCTGAAATTCTTGCGTTTTGCACTGATGAATCAATTAACGAATGAATTTTGAAATACGTAATCACACTAAGAAAATTGTATCGTCCGCATTGCGACAACTTGCAGGCCAAAGTGTTTCAATCCTCTTTTGGTTTAAAAAAGGGGATCGTCTTCAATCCTCTGGAATAATCCGTTTCCTCCGCACTATGACCAGGAAAAAACTGCTAAGAGGCGTCCACAGGTGTTGGGAGGACACCATTTCAGAAACGAGAGCTAGACGGCTGGAATAAATGCACAAGGGTACTGAGACACGGTGGACGTGGAGACAGTTAGACTCGTGCACCTGATCCGTGTGCTGCACTGCATACACATTTCCCCTTTCATCATTTCATCATTTCACGTCTACCACCCGCCCGTTCTCCATGTTTAAATAGACATGCAGTCTGCTGTTCATCTTCTCGTGTCTATCTCCGTGTCTCTCCAGGAGAAACAGAATGAGGCCCGCTACCTCCGTGATCACAGGGAGGAGCTCGTAGAGGAGCTGGCAACCACCATTGTCCAAAAAGTCAGTGTGTGGTTCTGTCCTCTGGGCTCTTGAACATATTTTATTGATGCGATGTATTACAAGGTACTCATCATCTCGCCATAGCCACCGTCTTTTTCACTTTTCACTTTCTATCTCTCCCTCTCTTCCTGTGTCTGCAGATCATTCACAGGGGAAAGCGTTCAGAGATGCAGGCGGAATACGACTTTGTTTGGTCCCAAGCTCAGAACCCTGGAATGCCATCCGCTATCCCCACATCAACCACACACACCTTAACACAGGATGCACACACACCTTCACAGCATGGCAACCTCACCCAGGCCTGTCTCAAGAACACCTACTCACTGTGGGTAAGATGCACACACACGCTTGCATACACACAAACACACACACACACACACACACACACACCACACACTTTGATTGACCAGCTCACTGAAGGTGAGTCATACCAACGCTTTCCAAAATTGTATATATTTTTAAATGGTATATTTATAACGCAATGGGCACAGAAATCCACACCTTACCTTATATTTTTTTCCTGTCTCATTGTTACTCTGTCTATATGTCTCGCCATGCAGTCATTCTCGTACACTGACATCACGTAAATTATCCATAACCTCTTCTAAATCTGTCCTCTTTCTTAAGGGAAAATGTGTTTCTGGTGCCCTCTTGTGGTCAAGCTTTTAATATGCAGCTTTCACATATAATTTATAAGATTAGAAAATGTTAATGTCCCTTAAATGTTCGGAGACTGTAACACAATTGATGCAACACAAACAATGGGGGAGAAGATCTAACTTAAATGAGCAGTTATGCAACCATAAGCTGATAAAAACATCTCATTGCAGCAACAAAGAATTCAGAAAAGAGGCTTTAGGTTTAGAAACTGTGCTGATGTGATAAATGGGAAACATTTTAGGAGCCGTTAATCAGTTGTAAGCCATACTGGCATGGAGGTCTTTAATGTTTTCTTTCTGAGTTTAATGGATGTTGTAGTGACAAGTGTTGGGGATGTGGAATTTTAGAATGCGCATGATGTGTGTGTGTGTGTGTATGTGTGTGCGCGCACTGAAAGTTTTCCTGTGTTAATTGTGTTCGTGCTTGATTGCACGCGTGTGTTCAGAGAGCCCAGTCTGCCTTTTCCCCGATGAGTGATGAGTCTCCTGAAAAAGCCCAAGAGGCAGAGGAGACAGCTGAAGGGGTGGGGCCAGGGGAGGAGCCACAACTTTACTCCTCCCTCCGGAGAGAATCCCGTGCCTCCGTGCCGGGCTGGAAAAGCGTGGACCGCCTGGACAACTCCAGTAAGATCACACACAGACGCGTAGTGACGCACACTATCATAATCAGAGGTGGACATATACAACATGCTTGAATGTGCAGGTTTTAGCTCTGGTGATTATTCTGCAATGTGATTGAATGACCAGGAGAAACAGGGCTAAATTTATAGGACCAGATGCACCCAGTGGTGCAAGAAATCTTCCTTTACCAAAAGGATGGTGCTGGCACAGTGTTATGGACACACAGGAGCACCGTCATGAACACCAACATGAAGCGAATGGCCTCGTTAGCCTCCCATCTTAATGTCCTGCTAGGAGCTCAGGCCTCCAGGACAGAGTCCTGCCTCCTTCATCACTCAGAGTTGCAGTTGCTGGGGTTTTTGGAGTGATATATTGGGAGCGGTCCAATATTCCGCTCCAGGTCAGGAGCAGTAGAACAACAATTCAAGGATTAAGTCAAATGCCTCTGTTGATTGTGAGGATTTTCGTCTTCTGTCTTTGAGTGTGGAGTGGGTTTGTGTCTCTCAGAGGTTTGTGTCTCTCAGAGGTTTGTGACTCTCACAGGTGCCTCGTCAGTGCTACAGTCACCAGACGGTAACTGGTTGGCCCTGCAAACCTCCCAGCATTCCCGGCCGGGCCTGCTGACCAAACGCAAGAGCCTGGTGTTCAGTGTCCTGGAGAAGGAGTCCGGCGTGGTGTCTGCCTACGACGGGATGGGCTCTGACGACTCGGAGGCGGGCGAGCAGGGTGATTGGGGCGTGGCACTGCTGCGGTTTCGACGCCACCTCTCCGACGAGACGTACTACACGGACCCGCAACGTGACCCAGACTGGACGTGCGCCCGCCTCCGCCCGCCAGTCACGTCACCGTCCTCGGGCCAATACACCAACACGGAGACGCTCAACTCGGACTCGGAAGCCTCAGCAGAGCCCCCCGGCCGAGCGTGCGAACCCGCACGTAACTACCCCCGGGGCAGAAAGGAACAGGTCGAACCCAACCCGCTGTACGCACCATATCTGCCACCCAGACACCTGCCTGCTGTCACGGTCACGTCCAACACCCTGGATGTGAACTTTAACCCCCGCGTGGGCGGGGATAGCAGCGAAGGGGAGGAGCAGAGTGAACAAATCAGGCGGTGTCGGCGACGGAGGCGGAGCAAGCGTGAACTGGCTGAGTGCAACCGGACACGGAGCACGTTGTACAGCGCTGCAACAGCGGTGAGATAAACCACAGCCCTCAACATTTTCACATCGCATCAACGCAACATTTGCTGTGATGCGCAGTACTATTGTTCAATTCTGCATCCAGTTCTACATAATACTCGTATACCATCATGTGTGAGAAAGATACACCTTCTTTTGAATTCCATGGCGTTGTGTATCAGGACATAACAAAAAAAATATGTGGTCCTTAGCTGGTCTTAAAATTAGGTAGCTACAATGAACAACAGCGTATGACAAATTACACTGTGTCATCATTTGTTTTACAAGAACTAGGCCAGAATGCAGAAGCAGTGTGTGAGAACTGAAACCCACCCTGGTTGCTTTTATAGGAGCTGAGAGGGTAGCAGCCAGGTCCTAATCTCATCGCCGTGGTCCTAATCTCATCGCCGTGGTGCTAATCTCATCGCCGTGGTGCTGATTTAATCCCCATGGTAAAAGCAGAAGTTTGGGGAGTTTGCTGGTTTAGAGCTTTCTGGTGAAGCAGTCATGGGTACCCAGTTTGGGAAGGGCTAGTTCACCATTCTACAATGGAAAGTTGTAGAAAACATTCACGTCGGTCCCCTGTCTTCCCAGGAGTGGACAACACAGCACAATCATGCAAACATGACCCTGCAAAGAAACTGCAGAAAACTGCAATAACTATATTTTACAGGCCTCAGTATGTTAAATGTTCAAGTTTATGACAATGCATGACATGCAATTAGACAAAGACTGAACAAATGTGGTTTAGTGGGAAGGGTTGTCAGGAGACATCCTTCTCAAACCTTCACAACATGGCACACAAACCACAGAACATCTGGAACAATGTCCTTTCAACAAACAAGACCACGGTGAAGATCTTTGGCCATAATTCGTTGAACAAATGATCTATTGTACTGAACATCATAAGAGGAGCAAGCCAACATTCCTCCAGAATGAAAAGAGAGACATACACATTTGGGTTGTTATTACTGCTAACGTTTTTGCTTCAATTTTGTTACATAGTGAAACAGTGGGATCTGTTGTGTAGCGTTGCTTATACCTAATTTTAAGACCTGCTGAGGACCAGGTGATTTTTTGTTTTATGTCCTGATGCATAAAAATCATAGAATTCAAAGAGGGTATTCTATTATGGTCTCTCTCTCTCTCTCATTCAAAATACTGAGGTTTTTTATTAATACTGAGGTTTTATTAATAACCCTAACCCTAATAGAACATGCAGTAATATTATAACTTTCTAAAGACCCAGTAGTGAGCATCAAACGTTCTTGTTGAAAACATTCTTGGGTAATTGTTTTACACCACAAGAGGGCACTGCAGGCTCATGGTGACTGAATCCCACACCGTTGCCTCTGGTTGGTCCTTGTCACAGCCATTTTGGCCGGTTGTGAATGTTGATTTGGTATCGGCTGTCTGCTGTGAAAGAGTTTTCAGTCAAAATTTCACTTAAAATGAGAATACAGACACAAACTGGGTTAGGTTTTTCGACCTATCAAGGCAGTGTGTGAGGCTAAGTTTAAGTTTCGCTAAATTAAAATTAAAATGCTAACTTACTAGGCGACAGGTGTAATGCGCCATTATTTTGACATTAACGCATGAGGTTTTATGGAAGGTAACAGCTTTAAGAAGAGGCCGGAGTCGCTCAGAACTCAGTACACTTGTTATAAGCTGGAAGCTGCGATTTTCTATTGTGCAGGGACAGAATATGTCGTCAGGTGGAGTCTGTTTGGGGTGAGAGTGAGCTGACAGGAAATTATCATTAGTCACACATGAGTTTCAGTGTCGGTTTGGTGTGTCCCTGGCCTTATGAACCACAAGGAGGAGTTATCAGTGCCTGAAGTAATAAACAATTCTGACATCCCCCCCCCCCCCTCTCTCTTTAGGAGAACAGTGCTCTCTTGCTCAACGCCATGATGCTGCGTCGTCAACAGAGCCAGGAGACTCAGTCCCACCTCATCTATCAAACTCCAGACACTGTGACTCCACCTTACCTTTTGACCTCTGGTGCCATGACACCTGACCCTGACTACCAGGACACGATAGCCCCCAACTCTATGGCCACTAGTCCACCCACTCAATGGAAAGCCGGGTCATGTAAGGGCGGGCCCAACACCCAGGCCTTCAAGCTTGGCTCCCCCTCTGGGAACGACGGTTTGGAACAGGAACTAAGGTCCAAACTCTCTGAGCTGGTTGGACAAATCAGCAGGGAGGATATGACCTCATCGGAGGATGAGCCAATCAGAAAAGTTGGCAAAAGGCGGGAGGAAGAGGAGAGGGAGAAAGAAGGCGAGCAATCAAGTCAGAAAGAGCGGAAGAGTGAAAGAGAGATGGAGACTAGCAAGAGAACCAGTGAGAGGTGGATGGAGAGACAGGTATGCCAGGAGAGAGACCCAAACAACACAGCAAGACAGGTGGAGAAGGACAGGAAAGACGAAAGAGCGCGAGAGAGGCAAGAGAAGAACTCTGAGATGCATCGAGAGATCAAGGCGCAGGTCAGCAGGGAAATGGAGATACAGCGAGAGAGACGGGTCAAAAGAGAGCAAGTGAGACGAGCCGAGAAGGACGGAGAGAAGCAAAGTGAGACGGCAGGAAGGGCCGCGGTGGCCGAGAGAGACGAGCGGACGGTATCACGTGTGAACGGGCCTAGCGGCGGTGCCAACACGTCTGAGGTGGATGCGCAGAAAGCGGCCGCAGACGGCGGGAGGAGGAAGGGCAGTGAGGAAGAGGACGGTGAGACAGAAGACGAGGGGACGGTGGCGAGGAGGGTGCAGATGCGGAGGAGCCAATCGGAGAGAGGCCCCGATAAGAGGGCAGAAGACGTCGAATTGAAGAGGACGAGGTCGGCCTTCGCCTTGGCAGACAGCGCCCCCTGCCGGCCGGAGGAACAAGCGTCTCCGACAGAGGTGAGCAGAGAAAGTGGCATGTGTGCGGGGCTATTCCATAAGAGCCAAATCTCCCTCTCTCTCCCCTTCCCTCAAAAGGCCTTGATGGATGAAGGCAAAGCAGCAGTAGGTTCATTTAACCTGCTTTCAACATCCATCTTTAAAGACCCAGAGAGACGGTGTGTTGGACTGTCCCACCCCTGTTACCATGCACAGTCTTTCCCACACTAACCCTCCAACTCTCCCTTTTAACACCGTCATTCAGTTTTGTTTCAGAATAAGTAGGCGCTTCTCCTCCGTGTTGACACGAGCAAACAAAGCAAACGCACGAATGCACGTTTCCCACGTTTCTCAGTCGCACACATCCAGGTTTTGCATGAGGGCAAAGTGCAAAGTGTGAACCCATAGCAGGCCTCAGATTAATATATTTCACAGATTAACATGGAACCTTTAGTCCAGATTAAGAGATGGCCATGGCCTTAACCACAGCAGCTGTGACCCCCCCAACCCCCCCCCCCCCCCCCCCAGCCACCCCCCCAGCCCCTGTGTTTGTGGCTCTGTCCAGTCCTCTGTGTTTGTGGTTCTGTTCAGTCCCCTGTGTTTGTGGTTCTGTTCAGTCCTCTGTGTTTGTGGCTCTGTTCAGTCCTCTGTGTTTGTGGCTCTGTCCAGTCCTCTGTGTTTGTGGTTCTGTCCAGTCCTCTGTGTTTGTGGTTCTGTTCAGTCCCCTGTGTTTGTGGTTCTGTTCAGTCCTCTGTGTTTGTGGTTCTGTTCAGTCCTCTGTGTTTGTGGTTCTGTCCAGTCCTCTGTGTTTGTGGTTCTGTCCAGTCCTCCTTGCACCATCATGTGATTACTCCTCACTCTTCATCTCTCTCACCTGTAATGAGAGACCACCACACTACCACACTGTCCCATTTTTCACCTTTCTCCTACCTCATGTTTTGTCTTGTATCCCTCCATCCCCTTCTCTAACTCACTCTTCTCTCTCTCCCTCTCTCTCTCCCTCCCTGCTCTTTTCTCTGTTCATCTCTCCCCTCCGTTTTCCTATCCATCTTTCTCTCTGTTTCTCTCTCTCTCCCCCTGCTATCTGTTGTCCTGTTTGGATCTGGCTGGTATTGAACTTCCTCTTCAGCAGACGCTTCAGTTGTTCTACTCTCTCGTGCACCAGGTGAGACACACACAGGCAGCCAGACAGACACACACACACACACACACACACACGCACACGCACACGCACACAGGCAGCCAGACAGACAGGGCACACACACACACACACACACACACACACACACACACACACACACACACACACACACACACACACACAGGCAGCCAGACAGACAGGGCACACACTGTGTACACACACACACACACACACACACACACACACACACACACACACACACACACACACACACACACACACACACACACACACACACACACAGGCAGCCAGACAGACAGGGCACACACTGTGTACACACACACACACACACACACACACACACACACACACACACACACAGGCAGCCAGACAGACAGGGCACACACAGGCAGCCAGACAGACAGGGCACACACTGTGTACACACACACACACACACACACACACATTATTCACAGATTAGCCATGACATCATAGCCGCCTGCATAATATTGTGCAGGTTCCTCTCATGTTACCAAAGCCATGGACTCCACGAGACCTCTGAAGGTGTTTTGTGGTGTCTGGCACCAAGATGTTGGCAGCAGATCCTGTAAGTTCTGGAAAGTGAGAGGAGGGATCCCCATATATGGGATTAGTTTTTCCAGAACATTCCAGAAAAGCTTGTTCGGACTCGGATCTGGGAATCTGGAGATGAAGAGTGTGGGCTCTTCATATTTCTTGACCCGTTCATGAACAATTTTGCCACCTTATATATCCCATAGCCCTGGACAGATGCTGTTGTCATGAGATAATTAATGTTAGTGACTTCACCGGTCAGTAGTTTAATACTGTGGCTGATTGGTGTATAGGGTTGGTATGACACTTTGGTTTGACGGTTTGGCATCTCGGTGCAATCTGAGTCTGCTATTTGTCAATAACTAATATCATTTGTTGAACAACTAAACCTCATTATGTGAAAACTGATAATAAATTGACATATCACCCAGTATTAATCAGCTACTGATCATCTTTGAGTGAGAAAATGTGTTCTGAGTATCGGAGTTTGCCAGAATGGTGTTGGAGTCTTAATGAACCTGCACGTTTCCACATCTTCTTTACTCTGAGAGTAATGACTTTTCATTCTGAATTCCTAATGCATTCCTCGTTTATAGAAAGTGAAGCTGTGTTGCAAAAACATTCTCTAAATACCGCTGGGCAAAGACACACGGGTCGGTGGTTCAGACAGTTCACTCTGACACTCATTGCAAATTCATAGAAATCCATTCAAGCCAAAGCTTAAGAAGAGGTTATGATGTGGCCGGGATCTGGTCCAACCCCTGGTCCAACCCCTGTCCCCTGACTCCTGAGTTATGTTTCTTTTGACCGAAAGGATGTTCAGGTGTGTGAACATTTGTCATAATATTTATTGCAGTGTTTTGCTTTGTTTAGATAATTGATCAGTACATTCTAAACTGCAACAATTCAGTTCTCTCCGTTTAAATTTGTATCACATTTCTCTTCACAGTTTTTATTCATAATATAGTCAATTTCATCTGGATTTGGACCAAACAATGAATTCTGCCTTAAATTATATCACTACTTTCTCATTAAGCAAATATGTAAATAGGACTGTTGTATAACATACAGAACACCAAAACACCTATTCAGATCAGAACACCATCATACCCCTGTAATCTGTCAACCTCGGGGAAGCAGGGAGTGACTGTGTCTGTGTTTCACCGTGTCATTCTGTAACGCCGTTGGGCAGTTCACTACTTATACCTAATTTCAACACTGAGAAACTCACTGCTGAAAAGACATGCTGTTCTTCCTCATCTGTAACTCTCATCTGCTTTTTCATATGAACATATGAACGAACACACACACACACACACACACACACATGCACCCACACACTCCCTTTCATAACTTGGTCCGTCCTTGTTCTTTTGAGCATGGATCAGATGGGTTTTCGTAGATCAAAGCGGAAGCCATTAATTGATCTGCGGTGTGCTCGTTAGTCACCACATCATGCCCGGCTTTGTCTTGGGCCTTTTTATTCGGACCTAATAAAGTCATCACCGCCATCACCCATATCTCACGCTCTCTTTTGCGTCTTTGTCACGAGACGCGTGCGTCTAAACACCTTTTCTGCAGATCTGAATGGGCTCTAGCATTCGCGAACGTGCTGTGGTGTGTGTTTGCGTTGTTTCTGGGAGAGCACACTTGAGATGATGGGTCTTGTGCTGGTGCACGTGTTTGCATGCTGATTGGCTGCTGTAAACAAGAGAAGCTTGCGTGGGGGTCTGCCCTTTACGTGCGTGTGTGCATGCACGTGTGACTCATGGCATGTTATGGTCCTCTTCCCTTTAGTGATGTACAGTTGTACATGAGATCTGAGAGGCTTTGGTAATCGTCGTCTTTCTCATCACCGACCTCTTCGTCTTCTATACGCGTTGAACACGAAGAGCAGCGAGGCGATAGAATGAGTCTTGAGTGGTGTGTGTGTGTGTGTGTGTGTGTGTGTGTGTGTGCGTGCGAGTGTGTGTATGTGCGTGTGTGTGTGTGTGCGCGTGTGCGTGTGTGTGCATATATGAGTGAGCTCTGTCAGTATGTGTTTTGAGAAACACACGCAGAGACGTTTGTATCTGTGTGTGTTTGTGATACAGCTGGCTGGCTAAACATGCCCCTCACTCACACTCCTATTTTGCAGGTTAATGCCTTCTATGATGTCTTGACTGCTATTGTCTGTATATGTTTCAATAACTACAAGACAAAATGTAATTTTTTCTTGGGGAATTTTATTTAAAAGTATTGTTCTTTGGAAAGCCATTTGAAGGTTTTTCCTTCTAGTTTGTTTTTTTCTCTGCTGATGATGATGATGATGTGTGGGTGTGTGTGTGTGTGTGTGTGTGTGTGTGTGTGTGTGTGTGTGTGTGTGTGTGTGTGTGTGTGTGTGTGTGTGTGTGTGTGTGTGTGTGTGTGTTTGTGTGTGCGTTGAGCAGAAGTATTCAGCTGCTTCCTTGTGCAGCATCACCACAGAGGTTCTGAAGGTCCTTAATGCCACAGAGGAACTTATTGGGGAGGCAGAGGGCAAAGGTCATGACCTTTCTGAGTCTATGGCTGGTACACCCCTTTCGTCTGGCCCAGACAGCAAGAGACTGGACCAGCATCTCACCAAGATGGAGGAAAATGTAAGATTCAGAACCCACTATAATGAAAAAAATGTCTAAAAAGTTCTAAACCATTTTGCATCCTTTCATTCGGTCAGTTCACTTGGACAAGAAAATGTCATGTCATTCATTTTCAGTTTGGAACAGAGTGTCCCAAATTCAGCAACTTGTGTGCTTCATGGCAGAATGTGATGAGGCACGTTCTTTCTGTCAGAACTGAAGCTGTTTTACATATTTTCATTTCATTATGACCTAAACAACTACTGTGTCTGAATGTGACAACAGAGATCCTTAGATCCTCCTACACGCTGAGCATTTACGGCTATTATCACCTGCTATGTGCTGCCTTCTTCACTCTGTGGTACTACTGATGGCCACAGAGACGCATTCAGCATGCAAAAGAGCACCGCGTGGTTTGGTGGGGTGTTCACAGACAGAAATGCATTGTGGGAAATCGGGCACATCTTTACGTGTGTCCTCAAGGAAGATAACGTGTTGCACTTGCATTTATGCTAAAGTGCAGGTCTGCAGAGGGAGGAGCAAAAGTGTTGATTTCAGCCAACGTTCAGTCTGAAATGCCATTGCCCTGGTGGAGGTTAAATACACTGTAGCACCATTCCACCCACTAGGTCACAAGGCATTTATTTCTGTCCAGCAAAAAAAATCCTGCCCTATGAATTTAGTTAAATGTGGTACTAGATTACTTTACACACCCACAGAATTAGAGCCATAAGTCGTTGATTTTTTAAAAATCCGTGTTCAGGTGTACTTGACTGCAGGAGCAGTGTATACCCTAGAGGGGGCGCTAGGTGAGCTGGAGGACTGTGCTCGCAGCATCAACGGCTCCACCACAGAAACAGAACTGGCGTTCCTGGAGGACCAGGTGGCCACCGCTGCCGCTCAGGTGCAGCAGTCAGAGCTACAGGTGTGTGAGGCTCTACAGACCACACACACGCTCCTTACTTCAGCGTTTGGGTCATACAGACCACACACACGCTCCTTACTTCAGCGTTTGGGTCATACAGACCACACACACGCTCCTTACTTCAGCGTTTGGGTCATACAGACCACACACACGCTCCTTACTTCAGCGTTTGGGTCATACAGACCACACACACGCTCCTTACTTCAGCGTTTGGGTCATACAGACACCTTCATCACGCTCCCCTCCGCTCCCTTTAGATCTCAAACATCGAGGCGAGGATATCGGCACTTAAGAACGCTGGCCTGAACGTGTCTACATGCTCAAGATTTTCCAAGTACAAGCTTAACCCTAAGGTGATTTTCATATAATGGCCTGTCTCACAAGGGTGACAAAACACAATACACCTCTAATTAGTATTTTACGTAATAATAGAAGGAGTAGTAGGATTACATAGCTTTAATGGGTGAATTATTACTGCCATGGACATAATGAAAAATACTGCTTAATCATTCTGTATAATTACATGAAGGCAAGAGGAAAGGCTTTTAGTGTTAGAAGTGTAACAAGGTCATTGCTTCATGTTCCATTTATTAACCACAGGTTTTTTATGGTTTGTGTGTGTGTGTGTGTGTGTGTGTGTGTGTGTGTGTGTGTGTGTGTGTGTGTGTGTGTGTGTGTGTGTGTGTGTGTGTGTGTGTGTGTGTGTGTGTGTGTGTGTGTGTCACATGTCAGCCTCAGACCCTGGACTCATCTCGCCAGCAGAGGCGTAAACTGCCTGCTCCTCCTGCCACAGGTACTGCCACTTTGGCTCCGCCTCTGCCTCAAGCTCAGCCAATGGGAGCTCAGCAGCTGTGGGTTTCATCCCAGCCAATGGCCACAAAACTATCCCAGCCACAGCACTATTTTGTTTAAATCTAACATATTACAACATCTAAGAACATTACAACATCTAACAGGCTAACGTGAGTTCCTTTCGTGCAGAAATCTCGGTGATATGCTAGACATTTCAATGGTACATAAACACTGATGGTACATAGAGAAATAACAAAACTGATTAATTCACCTTCTGCTTGTTGTCACATGCGTATATTACATTTGTATCGCTTGTTGTGTGTGTGTGTGTGTGGGTGGTGGGGAGATGGGTGTGGATAGTAAATGCAAATGTGTTTACTAATGAAGTATTTGACAGTCTTTACCGGTGTGTTACTGGTGGTGTCATTAAATGTTTAGCCTAACATTGTAAATTGAGAACTTTTTATTGATTGTACAGTTAACTCATGAGTCACGAGTTTAATTCAAGTCAAAATGTCCTTCTGCTTGGATCAAGTCAAGTAATGATCCACTAGTGTCCCAACACACTCATCCACCTCCTTCTCTCCATTCTGTACATATCTTGTGTCTACTTGTGTCTGTGCGGCTGGGTTCACCGGTGGGTGTGGACGGGTGTGCACACATGCATAACCAGCACGCTTGCCCTGGTTAAGAGAAAAGGAGGCTTCTTCCCCAGCCGCTTCAGCTGATGCAGTAAAAGTGGGGAAAGAACTGTTCTTGCCCTTAGACAACATTACACGTTTTGATTAAAATAAGAAATAAAGGAAGACGGAATGAAAAGGTGTGAGGCATCAGTAAAAAGGCGTGTGACTAAATGCACCAGCTTGAATGAAATCCTAAGAAACGTCCAGAAACACACCGTGTCCATTAGAGAGCCAGACTAGGCCAGCAGTAGCTCTCTTTCACCCACTCCCTCTCTCTGTCCCCTTTGCTCTCTTTCTCAAAGACCTTTTTCTAAAACTCTCCCTTTTTTAATTAACGCGGTTCCCTTTGGCTGTGCTCTGTGTTGACCATGATTCACTTGCTGTTCCAAACCCCTCAAACCCCCCCGTCACCTTTACTGGCAACTTCAAAGTAGAACTTGCTTGTTGAAATGTTAGACTTGGCCGCGTTATCGTATTGATTACCAGGCGATAGGCCTGCGGAGAACAGCATGATGGTCTGTAACCACACGCACGGCATGCTGCCCGGCTCGGTCTTCTTGGCGGCTCTCACAGCAAGAATGCCCGTCGAGCGTCGACTGCTAACGCACTAGACTCAGTTTAGTCATTCCCATAAGAATTCTAGGCAGCATCCTACCGAGGTGTTCAATACCAGTGATCCCAGTTTGATAAAGTGTCTGAAAGAGCAGCTACAGTTCTGCTGCGCGTCAAAGCCGGGTTTGAAGTCATCCACGTTCAGCTAACGATGTTCAGGGAAACCATGACAACATGTAGAATGCAGGTCTTCAAGGGTTTCCATTGAGACCCTCTGTCTTAAAGGGGCATGTTTGTTCATTTATTTCTCTATAGAAAAAGAATGCAGTCCTGAGCAGGCGAGATCTCCACAGCCATGATGATGATGATGATGATGATGAAGGCAACAGCAGCGATGCACCCTGACTTCCACCCCCCTGAATGCTCCTCTCCTCCTCCTCCAGCTCCACGTCTCAGCTCGCTCTGACCAAAAAGGACCGCCGGGCTCTTCCACACCCGTGCCTTGATCTCACACCTGGGTCCTCCGGACGCCTCACCACTACCACGACCGGTCAGCTCCACGCCCTCCCTGTCTCGAACCCTCCCTGTACAGTGAACACCTCACTCTCGAGCCCCTGAGCAGAACTGATCCCTGCACATCTGCTATGCCACAGCACCCCCAGAGACACGTTCTCTCTGCCTTAAAGGAGTCCATACTCCTCCTCAAACCATCATAGAAGTTATATTTACAGAATGTCCATATAGTTATAGTTACAGACATAGGATCACTGGACACAGAACAAACGCTACCATCTGGGGGCTCTATTTTTCCTCAAACGTTTGCTAGAGTGTTCTAGAAGTTTCTGTGCATTTATATAGTGTCAAAAAAAATTGTTGTGTATGATATGTGTTCCCAAAAGAGGCTGAGTCATATTTGGTATGAGTGTTATATGTGTAATGTCATAATGAATCTAAAGAAAAAGTTATTACCACAGGACCTGTTTGAAGTAAAAATATATTTTTAATTTACATGGTTCATATTGAATTCACTTTGCATCTATGTTTGCATCCCTCTTATGTGAATGGTTTGTGTGAGATATTCCTGGAAGAGCTAGGAAGATAAAGTGAAAACTGTCAGCGTTTCAAGCAATCATCGTGTGTGTGTGTGTGTGTGTGTGTGTGTGTGTGTGTGTGTGTGTGTGTGTGTGTGTGTGTGTGTGTGTGTGTGTGTGTGTGTGTGTGCACGAGTGTGTGCTTGTGTGTGTGTAGTATGAGGTTGGGTGTAGGTATATGGTCTCAATTTACTGTCCATATGAACAACCCACTCCCCTTCCATTAACAATACACATATACCCATCTACACATCCACATATCTCTTTAAGGGGGTGTGTCTGTGTGTGTGCGCATGTGTGTTTGCATTTTTGTGTGTTCATTGAGCATATTTTCCTCAAGGGTATCTAAATCAAGCCAGGCTCTCTTGTGACCTATCAGGTTTGTGTGCCAATTATCATAATCTTCAACTGCCTCAGATTGGACGCATCCCTCTCATTTGATCCATGAGTGCTCTTCAGTTTGCTCTGCAGAGATTCTTTCGTTAGGCCGGACAGACTAGCAGATGGATGAATATTACAGCAGTATAAACTCGCGCTTAACTGGAGAGTTGCTCATTTATGTGGTCAGTGAGTGGTCAAACTGATCTCACTTTGCCTTGTAGCATCTATGGTGTACTTGAACCAATATAAAACGAAACTCTGACTCTCTGCATATAAAGCCATACACGTTTTTATTCTAGAATGATCTACCTAAATGTTCTCCTTGGGGCTTACCTCCAAGACGTATAAAGGAGGCCATAAAACCATTAGTGCTACTTTTTTTTTACATATACCTCCTAAGCCTGCAAAATATTCCTTATTGGTTTGTGTGTTCTTGTTTTTGATTATGTGCCACATAGCTGAGATCAGTCATCTTCATATTGGGCTGATACAGTCATGGATTGATACTGAGACGTCACTGCAATAGGTCTCCTGAAAGCAGTAATTGATTTATATGTTCTCATCAGAGTTCTGTAATGCCAGCTATTCCATCATGCATCAGCTTCCAGGATGTGTCCATCATTTAGCGTTGTAGCAGTAGTGTGTATCTAAGCACATGGTGAAAGGAAGGGAGATATTTCACCCACTGGAGACAAACAACAAAGTCGGTCACAAATGTGAAAGAACTGATTAAAAGATTCTAAACACCGTACTTAGAGCAGTTCATTTCTTCTGAGATGAACTACTCTGTTGTTAGAACAGACAAATCAAATTTTCATTGATAGTAGTAGACGATTTTGGCAAAGTAGAGCAATAAATAAGCATGCGTTGTAAAGCTCTTCTCCAAACCCAAACATTTAGTTTTTCTCTTCTGAGCTGCAGGTGCTGTCTGACACTTGAGAGTTCACCACCATCTCAGATGGGTCCTGGTATTTGTTGTCTATGGCCGTGTCAGTGTACAAAAGCATGTTTGGTTTCAAATAGATGTACAAGTTCTCAAGAAAAGCACAGTTAAGAGGTTGATGTCTTACAATGTCCTGTATTTTTCTATTATAAAAGATGAAAGTATTATTTCCTTTAAGAATTTGTTAATAAAAAAATACAAGAAACATAGGTGTGAAATATCTTGTGCGACATACGTTGTACGTTGGGTTTGTGATGGTAACAGCTCAAATTGTCTTTTTTTTTTTTAAAGAGGAGGGAGTCGGAACAGAACGACACGGTGCACGCCCCCTCGCGCCTTTATTCTCGAACGTTTTGTGACGCGTTAGAACGTGACGTGTTGACGGGGAATGTGTTCGGACTGACGTCCATGTGCCATAATTGTTCTGATTGAGAACGCATCCTGTATATGAATAAAGTGTGCATACCTACGAACTTAAGGTTGCTGGTGTTGACTTCGACAGACCGTGCTTTTACAGCCGTGTTGCAGCACGCGTGATGCATTTGCAACACAGATGATGCTGCTACCACCAAAAATGAGCGTGCATGTGTTTACCCGTTTATTTAGGTATCATAGATCACGTTAGTCACGTGCACAGATAACACGCAGTTCAAGTTATAAATATTCATGACATCAGAACCAAGAGGCCGAGAAAAAGTTATATTCTTCTAGACATGTAAATGAAAAGTGAATTAGTGCACAGAAGGAGATGTCAGGGTAGCCAGTCCGAGTCCGGGCGGGTCAGTGCGTCTCCTATGCTCTCCTTATTCCTCAGGGTGCTCAGGAGCAGCTCCAGGGACTTCACCACCGGCTGCAGAACCCGTCCGCTTTGCCGCTTGCCGAACCGCCCGATTGGTCGCACACCGCGTCCCACGTACCAGAACGGATCAATTTCTGGACCTGCTCACCATACAAAAGCATGATGTGACGCGACTGTAAACGAACTGACTGACAGTCATAACATGATTTAATTTACTCTGATTCAGAATCTTAGCGCGTGACCAGCGCTGCTTTTGTTAATGTGCATAATTTAATGCAGAATTATATGGGTAATAGATCAAAAGCCGAGGTTGAACATTTAAAAGACAACTTCAACGTTGTCCCAGTTCAACTCCCATTAAAACTCCTTAAATTGTAATACGTGGTCTGTACCCACAACCATGTTATTACTCAGTTTGCTCTTATAATTAATTCATAAAAACACATGCGATCATTCGTATTGGAAGCGCCCTTTATATATATAAAAAGTGTTAAAACTTACTTCTGTTATCGACGTTGTGAACGATATGAAGGTCGTGCTCTACCGTTGTGCAGCGCGCACATGTCGCCGTCGTGGACAGAATGAGGAGCACCATGATCGCGATGGTCCCCCATCTGGACCGAAAGAGACACTGTCTCACTGGGACAGCGAGGGCTTCAGGCAGCATGGTGGACCTGCGTGCAGGGATGCAGGAGAACACACACAACAAAGTTATGGTGATGCTACTCAAAGCGTTCAACTACCTGGAGCCTTCCTAGTGGTGAGGACTTTTACGGGGGTTTTGTGGTGTTTTTTACATTACATTTTTGAATGTAGGTACAAAAATATGTCTTTGGATTGAGGACTTGAAGGACTGAGAGCCTTCAGATCTCAGACAAAAGTTTGAAGTTTAAACAACACTCAGACAATTGTTTTTTTTTAAGTACAACCTCAAAAGAAGGAAAGAAGGGGTAAATATCCATGTCCAGACAGCTCCGAAGAGGTTCGGTGGGTCTCATGAACAACGAGTTTCAGTTATGCATTTTAGAAACAGATACTTCATCACAAATTTTCAAATCAATATTTTTCAAACTAAAACCTTTGTTTGGTATACTATTCGTTGAAATATATTAAATCTGAGGCTACAAAATTGAAATATTCACTACTTAACAATTTACAGAAAATTATTAACATTTAATAATTTAAAGTTAAATCTACTTTATAATTGACTACTACGTAGCAAAAAGTAACATGCAAACAAAACCACAGACATTGGTTTTCTTCTTCGACAGAGTTTTAGTTTTCAAACTCACCTGTATGTTTGGAAGCTTGTTCTTGAGTTACAGGCGATTAATCGAGGAACACGTATTATTCCCCCTCTATGCCAGTTCACTCAGTAAACTGCAGTCTCGTTTATATATCTCTGCTTATGTGGCATGAGATGTTCGTGGACGCGTCAGTCTCTCGATATTATCATCTATCTATCTATCTATCTCTCTCTCTCTCTCTCTCTCTCTCTCACACACACACACACACACACACGCACACTCTCTCCAGCTCTCTCTCTCTCACACACACACACACACACACACACACACACACACACACACACACACACACACACACACGCACACTCTCTCCAGCTCTCTCTCTCTCTCCCTCTCTCTCCCTCTCACGCACACACACAAAATTTACCATTTCCTCTTTTTTCTGTCTTCATCTCGTCCTCCTACTCCTCTCCTCTTTCATTGCCCCCTAATAATCACGAGGAAATTGGGAATGGGCGACACGCCGTGCTGCACTTCATCAGGGAGCCCTGACAGGGACGCAGGACTCATCTCGTTAACTAACGTCCACATTACCGGAGTCACCAGCAACTTGGATTCCGGGGCGCGACCATGTGTTGGCCATCAATTTGGTGGTCAAACGATGTGTTTTCTCAGTTATGTATTCCCTTCAGACTGTTTTTCTTTCCCACGTTAACGTGAATGTTAAGGGCTTGTTTACTCAGAATTCTTTTTATAGGTGTAATAGTTGTAATAATTATTTATGTATTGGTTTATATTATTTGGAAAGATGTAGAACTTTAAAAAGCAAGCTTATTAAGTATGTTGACTAAGATTATTATACAGTGGATACATGCTAATGGAAACAAACAATTACTGTATGTATTGTATATGCAAAAGTAGGAAGACACTGAAATTATTACAACAAACAGGTGGTATATGAAATATTCTACAAATTACTGTGTAATAATATCCCATTCCATCACCTCATCAACACTGTCATGCATGAATACCATCCTACACGCCAGCCAATTGCTGTTTGCTATCACCAGCCTAGCACTACCATCTTGTTCTACATTTGTTGCATTCAATATATGTCAATTTTAGTTTTCCCTGGTGCCTATATTTTCTGTTCCTCGCCTTCTTGTGTATTGACATTAGCTTCTTATCCGCTAGCTTTAATTTAGTCTAAATTTGGATTATCACACTTCTTTTTTTAGTGTTTTCTGTAATAATCAAATTCTTCATTTGAATTATGACTTTTCTGTGGGGAATTTGTATAAGATGCAGGTCTGTGAGTGGAAGTTTAAGGTGGAGAGAGGAACTTTCCCCTTTTGAACTTTATTCCTGTATGATGTGTCAGCAGGGCCGGAGTGGGAGCTTTTTCAGCACCGGGAAGTTTCATACCCAAATCCGGCCCAAGATTATCTCCCCCTCCCCGTCGGCCCAAACTAGAGATTCACATGAACTGGCCCGTCGGAAATCCTCCCGAATCTCCCGATTAGCCACTCCAGCTCTGTGTGTCAGACAGTGTTATTACAAATCCATCCATAACATTATAAATGTGATTTCTCTTTCCCAAACACCTGCATCAGTTGAACAATAGATCTGAAACCCTATGTAGATCTATATAGTTAAAAGGATTATTATTTACTGTACAGTATACAAAATTGAAACATGAAACATGCTCTCACGTGCCGTTTGAATGAACATTTATGTGTGACTGTGCAAACAGTTTGAGGTTGACACAGGCTTAGCAGGTTGATAAAGAGGTTGGAGATGTCAGAGAGTGCAGGATAAATCACAAACCTATTCACCCTCAGAAGGTCTAGGGAGACCCGAACCCATAAATCTCAGTCTGCTCAAAGAGTGGGCAGGTTCCAGCATTTATTCATTCGAGTTCCCCAAAATGCAAACTACTGGTCTGCATCAATATCAGTGCCTAAGCTCTGTGTGTGTGTGTGTGTGTGTGTGTGTGTGTGTGTGTGTGTGTGTGTGTGTGAAGCACAGATGACCTTCACCATAAAATAAAACTGATTTAGCTGTGAATTGTCTGCCCTGAAAAACAAGACAAATTTTGAAATTTCATGCAGTTGGTGTCAGTGTCAATGATCCAATACCTGTTTTAATACAGAATTAATTCATACAATGAATTCATTAATCGTTCTACAAGAGGCCACAAAAGTATGATATTGTTCCATGTGTTCAGACATTTCAACTGATGTTTCAGTTAGATGGCACAGCTTTGTATAAGAACTATATTAGCTAGCCACACCATCCTAAAATCCAACAAAGGTTATTTTGGGAGATTGGCAGAAAAATAAATGGGTAAAGAAACTAGTGAGTGATTTGCTGCTCTCTGGAACAATGTTCAGTGGGCACACGTCTGGAGCAAGGGTAATACAATACAAAGGAACTACAGATTTCTGTTCTGTCCTTTAAAATATAGAAACGTATATCAGTTACAATACGTCCACTTTTTGGTTGCTAATGATATATAAAAAAATATCTAGTCATAAATAGAATCTATCTGAGAATGAAGTGAATTCTTTGTAGTTCCTAGTTCTTTCTATAGCATAGGCTAGCTTGTAAATTTGTAAACAAACATAGATAAAGGATTTATTAGTCTGTATGTGTGCCATGTTTCAGTCAGCATCCAGCTAATCCCAGGGAAGAGATCACTCCCAGACACCCTCCAATCACAGGTCCCAATCACTACACACCTCCTAATCCCTCCAATCACAGGTCCCAATCCCGCCCACACCTCTTAATCCCTCCAATCATGTACAAACTCAGCTTCCCTCACACACCTGTTCATTTCTCCCTGCACTACTCTGCTTTCCACTTTGCAATGTCGTGGTGGGAAAACATGCTTCAGTGCAATTGCAATGCATCACGCTGCCTAGCGAGAGTGTTTTAGTTACACTTGCTTAGGTTTCAGACTTCACCATTGCAGAAATAATGCACAGAATTCTGTGCATGAGGAGTTTTATGGTCTACCAATCTGGGGTTTGCCATCGGGATCTAAACGCTGGAGGACGCAAATGTTGAGGGTGTTTGAACAAATCTATCAAGAGCTGTCAAAAACAAGAAAGTCACAAGGAACTGGCCAGACTCTAAAGAGGTTAGGTGGAGCTTGGTGAATATATATGCAGGAACTAAAGTGCTGCTGAGTTGTAGGTGTAGATTGGTAAGAGGTGTAGTTTAGTAAGGGTGGAGCCAGGGTGGAGCTGTTTGAACAGGCGAGCCCTGAGTAGACCAAACCTGTTTCCGAGCTCCCGATGTCACATCTGTGACGCTCATCTCTTAGCAAAGGATTAATTAAGAACCTGCTGAATATAAAGGCAAATCTAAATCCTGAAGAAAGCGTGAGGCTAACTGCTGCTTTTCTTCTGTGTTGTGGTTTGGGGGAACCGAATCCCTTTCGTAACCTTCCTCCAGTAAAGCGGTCAGCCAGATATCCACACTGGGCTGAGAGAAAATGAGCAGTGACTCGCCTGAGATCCACGGTGTCCACAGCACAACCAGAATGAGTCAGGAGCAGTTATGTTAAACCACTGTAGAAAAGTTTGAGCTGCTAAATAAGCCAACTAAATAAAGGTAAGCTGGGCTGTGGGAGCAGTTTACACATTTGGATTCATTGAAAATCGGTGACCTGGAGCATCACGGGGATCAAACTCATTATTCAAGCGCAGGAACTGTTGACCACAAATCTATGACTGACTTTAGCAGATTTCAGAAAAAAAACATAATTCTTATTGATGGTAAAACTTATAAGGTAAGTACACTGAGCAATGTTTTTAAATAGGGGTTCCTACAAAATAGATTCATAATATTTCTAAATTTAGTGGAATCACCAATACCCGGCTGGGTTACATCCCCCATTTTCTGCCAGTACCAATCAGTGTTACTGAATTTGCTTAAAGGGACACTCGCATTCACCACTTTAATATATGGCACTGATTCAGTACAACTGAAATTTAATTTTAAAGAAATCAGAAAGTTTTTCCACAATATTTATAGAAGCTTTCACTGTAGTTTAGCCTTTATATACAAGGAATACTGAGGTCAATACTAGTGAGTCTGTTGGAAACGGATTCATTTGGAATGACTGATTCATTTGGGTTCATTTTATTGCATGCAGTCATCAGTTCATTCGTTGTATAGCCACTTGTAATGAAGTCTTGGTATTGGGGGATGTAATATTCCTGAGGCTTCCATCTAACACCACATGGTAACTTTAACAATCTCTTGTGGTCACCTTAAAGTGGCTATTGTAAAGTGTTTTCCTCCACTTATGGAAGGGTTTTAAAAAAAAAAAAAAAAAAACAAATGTTTCTCCTGTATATGGTCATTGGAATACTCATTAAATTATCATTCATAGGAAAAACAGAATCTTGATGAAGTAGTGGTAATAAGCCCTGTAGTAAAATGGTAGTAATTGTAGTAGTCCAGGAGTTTAGGCAAACTACAGACTACAAAAGTACAGACTTTAAAAGCATCAAAACCACCTCAGTTCTTATATAGTCTAATGGCATTTTAATTTTAATGTGAGGTTTATTTTTTCAGGTCTTTTGTTAGAGCACTGTTATTGAAATCTTACCAGAAATGAGTTTCCAAGACAGGACTGTCAACCAGTATTTTTACACAAAGTGTTTGTGGATACAAAGTGGATAATTATAAACGACAGATAATCATACTTATTTTACTGCATTACATTTTGAACAAAGACAGTGATCTTGAAGACCAAGAGAGGTGGGCTTACGCAGAGAAGATACAGTGGCCTACAGGACACCTGTACAGGAATTGTTGATTAAATGTGACACAGGGTTCCACAGAATCAGATATCCTAATCTAACATTTAACCATCAGGATTGTAGTTCTCTCTGGAAGTGTTACAGTGTACTTTAGATTAACTTGTGCACTTTCTAGAACATGCCACATCTAGGTGGTGCCACAGCCCCAGAATAAATTCTTTTGAAATTCTTTTGAAACTAATAAATATTACAAAAAAAATAAAAATACACAAGCAGTCAGAGGGGCTCTTGGCCTCAGCCAATCAAGAGTCTAATTCCCTCTATATTCTAAGCTTCTGTTCTCTCTTGTATCAGCAGTGGGGTGAAGACGGCCAATTACAGGAGGAGGACACACCCAGTCAGACTTCTTGTGCTTCTACGTACGAGTCCTTCAAATGTAGCCGGATCAGGAGGATGGGATGTAGGCAGCCACATCTTCCACCCCGGGGCTCTCGTTATCCAGGTACTCCAGGATGACGTTACCCCCATTGTAGAGAGGACCATCTGGGAGCGAGAGCAGAGAGTGGAGACTGGTGTCCATTTGAAGGGCCTTGCCGGTGTCAGGATGGCAAAGGCGCAGTTTCTGCAGTTAGACCACGCAACCATGCATGGGGAGAGGGTGAAGCAATATGCTGAAATTAGGCCAAAAGTGTACAAGTGAAGCAACCTGTAACATAGTAGGAGATATTGGCCATATTTGTACTGTGAAACGAAGTGAATTTACCCTGGCTGTGAGCATGTTGTTGCTGTTCTTCAGGTGAGCCTGAGATGCAGTGAAATCCACCACTTTACCCACACTCCACTTGGAACTGAAGAACATGGGCAGAGTGGAAGTGGGGGTGCCCTTTGGTAGAAAGACCTGGAAATATATCCGCTCTGTCTGAAGAGGCAAAATAAGAGTCTCTATTAGAACCCTCATCATTCTTACGGTTGTGTATAAATGTGAACTACATGGTGCTTCCTGGAGCATCAGTGTATTTAAGTGGGTGTGGGTACCTGGGGCAGACCCTTGTCTCCAGAGGCATGTAATTTAAGCTTCATAAGAGCAACCTTAGCAGCTGTAGCACTGTTCTTTGCCCCTTTTCGGCCTTTACTTGTAGGTGCGTTTTTTTTGGACTCTGATTAAAAAAAATTGAAATATATTGAAATCTATTATAGCATTACAAGAACTGCAATAAACTTAGCTCTCTATCGCCCTTTTGTGGGCATGTACAGTAAATACAGTCAAATGTTTTGAATACCAGGAAAAAGTTGAAACTGATGATGATAAATTTTTCATTAAAACACTGTTTGAAATAGTCAAGCATAGCTTACTATGGAAAGTTTTGAGAGACTTCAATGCTCAATGCAATGTAGATGCATCATCTTTTTTCTACTATGACCAAAACAGAGAAACTAATGAAACTATATAGACTAACATATTTTAGCCACATGTTTAATAGTTAAGAGTCCATAAGATGAATGTATCTGCCCTTAGGACTAACCTACTATCTTTTGCACAAGTTCCTGTGTGGCTGCCATGCGAGGCCGGGGGGTCTCCATCTTCTCACACTTATGGTCATCCTGATGACGATGACTGGGACGAGAAGGGAAACGACATCATGAAGAACTGATAACAAATGCACTTTCTGACAGTCCCATCATACAGCCATGTCAACAACACATGACAGAAGAGTAGAAACGGACTCACACAGGTTCCGTAAGTCTCTGACCACTTATTTCAAGAAAATATTTACTCTAGAAAATATTAGAAAAGGCAAAGCATACTTACGCAAGGCAGAAGTGTTTCTGACACTCTGAGCAGATCACTGGGAGTAGCTCTCTGCCTCTGCAGTTCTCAAATGTGCACGGGTATGATGTACTGACCCCTGACCCAGAGACCTCCCTTTTTACTGAAACCTACGGAACAGGTCTAGGTATCAGCTCGTTCAGCTGTCATCTGAAAATCGGTATTAAAAGCCACACAGCAAGGAGGAACACACAGGCTATTCAAAATTTACCTCGGGACAGCAGTGAGAGTCTCTGCTTCTGTGTTCGAGACTTTTTAAAAGACAAACAAATTTGACACATCTTAAAATAATACATGCACATACACAAGGATTTCTACCCTTATTTTAATTTATAGTTTTGATTTGTCGAGGCTAGTTTACACTTATTAACGTGTTAACGATATGAATTCTTATAAAGAAAATGAAGTGTAAATAAATGCATATTACAAAGTAGACAGCCATTCGTTAATTACTCTTAGTAGTAGGTTTTACTACTGGACAAATGCTGAATTAATCGAGTCTCACCAGAACACTCCAGAGCAGCTGTCACAGACGAATGGCAGAAAGTCTGAAATAAGCGGTCACGTCATATAAGGTTTATAAAGCTTAATCATACTTAATTGTCTTATTATTAACACCAATATTTTAATTATTTAATTACCAAAGCAATACACTTCACATTTAAAACCAAATTATTTGAATAAGCTAGTTACAACCTTTTTGATTGCAGGAGTCGATGTTACAGTGCTTTCCAATATCAAGTTCCGCCATTTTGACGCGCGTCACCGCCTGTTTCAAAATAAAAGACTTTGTATGGGAAGAAAGTTGCGTGAAAACGCTTGAAAGAAAAATGTTCGACAGGATACGTGCGTTCAGATTATTTCCTGCATGCTCAGGTCACTGTCCTTTCGAGATGTAATATTTGAATCGCATGCAATATGACAGAAATCATATTTATTTTATTTTATTTTTTAAATGTGTTTAACAACATTATTGAAGAAAGCAAATGCCTCAGCTGTTCAAAATTTAGGCGACAGCCTAAAATATAATACGGACTGACTTGTTTATAATACTATCTCTTAAAATGTCTAAATATTGTATTAGGAATTGGTGAAGGTGTTGTTAAAGCTTATATTTGTAGTTTTGAACAATGTCGTGTATTCAAATGTGATGTGGTAGATGAGGTATTTATGTCAGGACCTGGCCCAAAATAAGGACTGGTGTCAGGAAACAGGTCTGGTTTTTGGAAATGTTTGCAAGAAGCACACTTTCATGATTCGTCTCCTCAGGAGTGTGGTTTTTGCCGCCGGAGCACTGAAGACACGACGGTTTTTCAAACCTGTTGGCCACGTCTCTTATTTTTACTGAATCCGCCTCTTTTGTCAGGTGTCCGTCCCACCAGGTGTGTCTGCTTTGAATTCGGAAAGCGGACGGTCAAGAAATCCCACTTTTAGCCACTCTCACTTTTACCTGCTTCTACTCGAGTTAGTCTAATAATCTAAAGTAGATTACCAAAACAAGTCGAAATGAGTAAAGTTGCCAAGATGTTTAAAGGGAAGTCAAGTTCTTCCAGCAGTAGTTCGAAACATCGGTCCCGGACAGGGCCGTCCCCACAAGAGGCCATTCACAAACTTCGGGAAACAGAGGAAATGCTTACAAAGAAACAGGACTATCTCGAGAAGAAAATCGAACAAGAAATTACTATTGCTAAAAAGAATGGTACTAAAAACAAAAGAGGTACGTCCAAATGCACATTGGTGATTTTACGATAACTGATTACTGATTAACTAGATAATTGTCAGAACAGAATGACGTGCTTGGAGAGCATGTAAACACAGGCGACGGCTCTGTTGGATCAGCCTTGTAGCTCATTGTTTGGTGTGACGAGATGCTTTGGTTGTGTCAGGGGATCAACATCTCACCATTCTGGTGTCTCTTCATTTTCCAACCTGTCACGCCTTTCATTGGCTACATCTTGAGTCCATGTACTGCTGTACGTTCCTCAAAAACTTTAGGTTATTAGTTGCCCACATAAATTTGCTTATTTAATGTTGTCAGGGTATATTTGCTATGAAATGTGCCTTTTCTTCTTAATATACTCACACCACCATGACTTGTGTTCTCTAATCAATGAGGCCCCAAGCGGTGAAGCGTACTATATTATGTTGGTAAATGTGGTAAATATTATGTTGGTATATTATGTTGGTAGAATGATGATTCTTTTGTTCAAGCTGCACTACAGGCCCTGAAAAGAAAGAAGCGGTATGAACAGCAGCTGATCCAGATTGATGGTACTCTGTCCACTATCGAGTTTCAGCGGGAAGCCCTGGAGAATGCCAACACTAACACTGAGGTCCTGAAGAACATGGGCTATGCTGCTAAAGCCATCAAGGGGGTCCATCAGAAAATGTGAGCAACCCTACATGTTCATAATATCCCATGTTTCATGCCATAATTTGTGAGCACTGCAAAATAAAAATGAGAAACATATTAGGGCTCAAGTTACTTGTTAATTTAAGTAAATGTTTTCGTAGCTGTATTTATACAGAAAAGCTGTACAGTTGAAGACACTGAATACATGAATGATTAATTGTAGTGAATTAATGAGGAATGTTTTGTTTTTAAATTAAATTCACTGTCAAGAAATTAACTGAATGCATTCCTGTATTTTTTAGTGATATGGATAACATTGACACGCTCATGGCAGACATAACAGAGCAGCAGCAAATAGCTCAGGAGATCTCTGATGCTATCTCCCAACCTTTTGGTGATCAGTTTGATGAGGTACCATGGGACATTGGAGTCTTGGGCTGTCTCCTTTCAGCTCTGGGACTTAGGAAATACATACCATTCATACAATTTTCTTTGAAAAGACTTTTCAAAGAATAACAATTTCTTGTGAAAAGAATCAGGGTGTGTGCGGGCAAGATGATTTTTCTGTCTCTTTCCATATAGGATGAGTTGTTGGCTGAACTTGCGGAGTTGGAGCAGGAAGACCTAGAGGAAAGTATGAAGAATATGAGCAAATTACCCAGCGTACCAGCCTCCAAATTACCTAGCACAAGACCAAGCCAGCGTACAAGTAAGAACCTTCTCTCTCCGTGTGTCTTCCTGTCTGTCTCTCTCAAAAACCTGCACACACACCTGTGTCAAAATGTGAATGACCTTACCAACGACATCTGTTGTTTTTAATTTACAGCAACAAAGAAGAAAGTAGAGGATGATGATGACATGAATATGTTAGCAGCCTGGGCTACCTAGTCAGGAAAGGCACAAGGTCTATTAGTTTCACCACCACAGTGCCAAGAACATCTAATGTTAAAGGCAACAATTTTTAAGATTTAAGAATTTTATGCTTGGTTTAAAAAAAACAATAATTTCTAGATATTTTATAGAGTCATTATGTTTTATAAAGATATAAGTGATAAATGAAGGATTGTTTAAATCAACATGTACATAGAAACATTGTATGAATGAAGGATGATTATTTGTTTTAATCATAGGTATGTAAATGTAGAGCAGACTGCACTTCTCTGTGAAAATTATATTGTAATACTGTTGATTTATGAAAGACATTAAAAATCTGCGTGAAGTATGAAACGTCATATTCTGTTGAATGTTTTAAATATGAAACAGAAATTATAAGCTCATAGCAAAAAGGATTAAAGTCTCACACAGTGATGTAAAGCCACTACGTTATTTATACACAACAAAAAGGAGGAAAATCATTCTTAAGGGCAGGGTACCAAGAATCAGATTGCGTCTCCCAGAACCTTGTCCGTGAAAACAACCGTACGTGCTGCGGACAACGTCTCACGACATCATCATCGTACGTGCTGGCCAGTTTCTGTCTACAGAGTCGAAGCACCATAGAGTAAGTAATGAATAAATAAACGCACACTTAAATGAATTACACTGGCGTCAAAACGCTCGCGTGTTTGAGAATGTGTGCTTGGAAAGGCGCGTGTCGTCGACGTCATGAAGGTTTCTGACGTCACGTCGGCGCTTTAAAACACACGCCCCGCGCATCGACGTCATTTCTCCCGCCCATCTGCCAACCGAGCAGGAAACGTCTCCCGGATAAAGAACAAGGATGGACTCCGATAAACCCACGGAATTAACTGGTAATGTGTTTAAGAGTACAGTTTAAAGCTGTTTAAATCTACACGTATCATATCTGTCTAACTACTGTGGTTAGGTTGGGTAAATTTGACCGTAGTAGTTTGTAGCTACGTCATTCATAAGGAGCCTGGCGCGTGCGTTTGGTGCGCGTGAACCGAGGCATTAGCCTAGCTAGCCTGCGTTAGTTTGCTAGTTTGACAGCTATTCCAAGTAGTGAAAAAAGTCAAAAAGTTTGTAGGATTATCTAATATTGTTTATATTTGGTTGTTGATTAAGCCAGCAGGTTTAAACATATGCGACGTAAGCTAAGCTAGTTAGCTGAGTAACTGGAGATGGGAGTAACCTAAACGTCCAGATCTCATGGCGTGTTGAGGTATCTCTGGTTATTTATTCATTCCGTTGACCCGACGAATTGTTACCGAGCCGCAGTGTTATTTCATAAGGCGGTGGTGTTGGTAGACGTTATATCAATGACACAATCCTTTCTTTCCACCTTAGTTGTTTCCTCCTATCTAGTCATGACTAAATTTTGAGGATTGCGGCAACATAAGGGGACACTCCAAGCTTGCATTATAGTCTGTGCTTTAAATCCTTAAATTAACTTGCTTCAGAAGGGTTTTCCCCCTGTTTAGTTTATTTGTATGTTAGTTACATGATTAAAAAGTAAAAATGGAGAACCAAATGATTGAGTCTTTGTTTGTTTGTTTGTTTATAGGTGATGACTTTCCAGATCCTGAAGAGGAGGAAAAGAGGTTGGCGCAAGCCGCGCGTGAAGCGAACCGCCTCCCTGAGCTGAGGTTGGTCATGCTGGGCTGGAGGTGGCCGGGGAAAAGTCTGACCGGCAACACCATCCTTGGCCGAGAAGAGTTCCGTTTGGAACGTGCGGCCGAGTTCTCGGTCAAGCGTGAGACTGTGGTGGATGGTCGTCGGGTAACTGTAGTGGACACGCCTGGTTGGTTCTCCAGCCAGGCCACGCCCGCTACATACCGACAGGAAATAGTGCGCAGCGTTAGTATGTGTTCACCGGGGCCGCACGCCTTCCTGCTGGTTGTACCTGTGGGCATGTTCACAGAAACGGACCGGGCCCGCATCGAGGAGAACCTGGCGCTGTTCGGGGAAGACGTGTGGAAGCACACGTTGCTGGTGTTCACGTGGGCCGAGATACTGAGGGAGAAGACCATCGAGAGGCACATCCACAGAGAGGGACGTGAGCTCCAGTGGGTCGTGGACAAATGCAAGAAAAGATACTTTGTCATCAACAACCACGTCTTTGGCGACCACCCTCAGCTTCCGCGTCTGATGGAGAAGATCGAGAAGCTGGTGGCTGAAGAGGGAGGGCCCTTCAAACTGCGGACGGAAGAGAACGCGGCGCAAAATCAGACAAACAACGAGAACTCTAACCCCAATTCGGTCAAAGAGGAGCGGGAGCTAGGGGCCAGACCCAAACACAACTGTTCCTTCAGCTCCCTTAGCTCTCTTCGGTCTGTGAACGAAGATGGCCCGCAGAGTAAGTAGGTTCCGCTCCGGGAGCTTTTAATGGCTTGTGGCATGGCAGTGAAGAAATATTAACTCAGAGATGAGCTACTGATGATTTAAGATTACTTCAAATAAAACAATAAGGGGGAGGGAGGTGGTAAGACACAATCATTCACCTTAAATCTCTGTTCAACTGATTTTGTAATGTGGAGTCCTCTAGCCATACCCACTATGTGCTATGCTCATTGGAAAATGACATGCATGTTTAATAGCATAACTACGGTTAGCATGCAGGTACTTCACTACAAGCTATGGACTGTGTTTGAAATGGCCTACTACATACTAGTTGCATTGGACCTCAGTGCAGTATGCAGCCAAAATTAAATTTTCCAGTACCTGAAAGATATCCAGATGACCTACTACTCTGGCCAAATATTTTGAGTACTGCAACCTGAGCTGTCTTTGTGGTGTACTGCATCCTGTCATGTCACAGCAGCGGAAAATTTCACAAGTAGGTAGAACCTTCATGTGATCCCATAGTTTAGTTTGTGTCTGTCAGATACTGGATATGATACTGCATACTTCTAGGAGCACCAGCATACAGTATATAGGCCTCCCTATATACTTCATATATAGTATGCTATTTCTAATTTAGCCATTAACTACTGGTGTTTGTACCACTAGTTATTGTACATCCTAGGAAAGACATTTAATGTGTGTGTAGTTTGTAGTTTAACAGCCCATCAGCTCTAAACTCCATCCTACTCATTAAAACAGCCCACCAGATGACCAGATAACTCTCAGCGCAGGGTTTACATTGACACTAGTGAAGTGACTGCGTGTGAAGGTGTACTGAGAACAGCAGTGTTGCTTTTGTTCACAGATTTCACTTGCTAGACAGAAGCAGTTGAACGGTGATATTTCTGTTGAAGGATGAGATGGAGTGGAACTGATGATCTGGGAGCAACAGACAAGCTAGTTTCTGTTAGTTTAAATGTAATATCCTGTACGGTGGGTAGGTGTGGCCAATGATTTTAATGAGATGGGATTAAAATATTCATAATGGCAATATTCATAGGTTATACATGCGTTGCACCGATGTTAAAGTTAACCAAATATGTGCTAGACAATGCTCAACTAAAACAACTTTGTTTTAACAAATCAAATATTGTACGTGTTGGTTGAGGTTTGATTCAAACACATTTTCCACCTTGAACTTTCTTTGGCTAAACTCTAGAGCGTCATTCTCCAATATCAGTTGACCTGTAATGAATGGCTGCTTGTAAGATGACACCTCCACCCCCCCCCAAAAAAATTCCGAAAAGGTTCTAGGAGCATTAAAAAGATTAACAGCATTTCTAGGAAATTTCTTTGCTTTCTATTTTTGCTTTGCAGTGTTGCATGTTGATATCTTACTTGCATTTTTTTTTTTACTATTTTAACACATTTCGCACAAAATGAGCTACATACAAGGTAGGGCAAGTTCCAGTATCTTTCTGAATGAGCCGTTTTCATGTTGTTCGGGTGTATTTATTTTTCTCTGTTCCTCCACAGGTCTGATTGAGGGCGTGTCTGACTGAAGCTTTTAGGAACAGGAAATACTGTTGCTTCATTCCGTACTTCAGATCACCGTCATTGGCTGAATGCATCCAGCTTTAGGAAACTGCATTATTTTGTTTTATGCATATTTATTCACTGAAAGTGGTTCCCTTTTTGTATATTTAAGTGAAAAATGACGAATATCCGTCACTCTTATTTGCACTAATTGATGGCATCTACCTGTTATTATATCTTATCTAAGTTATTGTAACATGTAGATTATGATGATCATTATAACAGCTAAAGTACGTTTAGTTATGTAGCAATTCCTGTTTCAGGTGGGAAGGGTAAAATGGTTATTTTGACAGTGTTTTGGTGAAGCGGTTTACTGTACTCCTGTTTTTACTTGAGCTCTCAATTCTACAGCATAAAAGTAGTGACCAAATTCTTATTTTAGTTTGCTATCCCTAGACTATGAAATCATCAGTGACTGAATTTTCAGTGTGCTCAGCTTTATTAATTAATTTTATACCGGTGAAGTAAATACTTAATTTCTATTTGTATTTGGTAGTTGTCTTGAATGTAAAGTCTATTATTAGGTTCTGTTTTGTTCTTGTGAATTAGAACTTTATTGATCCTGGAGGAAATTCCAGTTTATAGTGGTGCTTCTTCCCACCTGGTTTTACTGAGACTGACCGATTCAGAGATCTTTTAAAGGGCCTAGGGATACCAAGTACAAAGTCACAATTTACAGGGCAATGTAGATGGGGTTTTTTTTTATCTAATGGGATTTATTTTAAACTAAAGATCATATTTCACAGGACACTACTCTCAAATAGCTCCTGTAGTTATTACCAAAATATTAGCATTTAACACTTTGTGAAAAGCTACATAATATCGTTTCAAATGAACTCTGAAACGAATATGTAACGTGCAAACATTCCTTATTGACAGCAAAGTGTAGCTTATCTGAGACCTGCCTTTGTAATATAATTAATCTAACTGCTGTAGAAATAGATGCATCTTTTAAAAATCTGTATTTTGATAAATTGTCAATGTAACCTGAAGTGACCTATACATTTGTTCTTAGGCCTTAGACAAGAATGGATGCTGTGGTTTTTGCAGAAAATGATTTGTATTTTACTGAGAGCTCATTTATGCAGGCAGTTAAAATCATATAATTACCATTTTGCGTCTGATCTGGTCAATTGCATCAGGTTACGGTCAACGGCATTGTGACCTTAAGCTTGCTATGCCATTGTTAAACCCAAAATAATCTAACCAGTGTGATTTTGTTGTTTTTACTTTACTAACATGTACAAAGGAAAGTTGAAATGAGGGTGATGGCATTTAATAATCACAATAAGTAAGATAAAAGGCTTATATAATAATTGGTAGAGTAGGTGAACTTGTACTGCTTCTCAAGATTTGTATTTAGGGTTTAATACACATGATATAGTTTTGTAGGCTACAAAAGGCACTGTGTAATTTATCAGTAATGCTTTTAGGACCCTCCACAATCACATCAGGTGATCTGTGCTACACAGTAAGTGGTGTACATAGTAGTGACTATGTAGTCAGTTTTTGTTTTCAGAACTGCTGCCTTATCTCAAAACAATTCTATAAGTGCTTTATTTTCTATCCATATCAGTTTTCTTAATGAGATGTATATTTTATGATTAAAAGGAACTGTGAAGCAGCCCTGTGTTTTCTCTTCCTTATTCCTTATTTCAGATGTTTGTCTGGGAATTGTGAGCAAGGACTTTTATCATGAGATGGTCCCTGAAGGATCGGCTCTTCTGTAGTCAACATAACAAATCGTGATGTGACGAAGGAACTCGTGATGTACATGACTAGCATGTGAAATATAAAACCTAAAACAAATGTTAGTGGCTTCAAAGTTTCCCAAAGTGTGACCAGTACACATCACTGAATACTGCGTACAGTCCCTGGTGGTGTTCTGGAGATCTGGAATCATCTCACCATTTGTGGGTGTCAGAACCTGTTGCCTGTAGTCTTGGCTGTGAATAAGTGAAATACATGTTCAGTGCAACTCAGGTTGAGCAATTGAACAGTTCATGTTTGGTACTGAAAAGTCTCAAAATTCAGTAGTATTTTCTCCATGACTGGAAATGATCTAAAGTCTTCTACTCTGACCCTACTGCAGTATATTTGGTTTGTAGCCTATTAAAGTGAGCACGCTATTAATTAGGCCTATTAATTAATTATTCAATGTATTCTTTTTTTTTTTGCACAAAAGCTGGGTCACGAATACAGAATAGTGTAGGGGAAAGGGGGGGGGTATTCAATTTATTCATTAATTTATGGCTGTGATTTGACGATGAACTCCAAAAGTAACGGTTAACGCTGTTGTTGCTGCCTATGACCACCAGGTGGTGCCAGGTCAACGAGAGAGAATGGTTACATAAAAATAGACGGTGGTTAAGGTTTTTGTTGCTTTTGTTTGTCCCACGAGACGTGTTGTAACAGAGGTGCTGCAATCTTAATATGTACTTTAACTAACACAAATAACTGATAGAAAACTGACTAAACAAAAATGTACTTATCCCTATCATAAACTTTACTGATTTTCTGACATTTCATTTTAAGGTGTGGTCTGTGTCTCTTACAGTGGCATTGGCCTGCAATGACTTAACATTCCCATGACACCACGAAAATTCCGGTTGTGGTCCTTGTCTCAGAAAGACTGAGAGGAACATTCCATAACTGACACAGAAAAGTGAGGATTATCCCTGCTGTTGATAAAAAAGAATTGTGAAATCCCCAGGGGACTAGAGGATTTGTTTAGAGTGTGGCCAATTTTAGGTTACATCAAAAACGTATCAAATTGGGTGTGTGGAGTTGGCACAATACCCCAATTGACACTGTATAATTCACACTCTGTAGACAGATTCTATTAGATGTAACAACTGATATAATCAATCACGGTTGATTATATTTACTATATTTACAATTACTATAAAGTTGCCTATCCCTATACATATCTCTTTACATTTGAGATGTGCTGTGGTTTGAAATGTACAGGCAGATGTGTTGCAAATAGCTTCCTTGTTCATTGTTCATTGCCATCCTGAATGCCATGGACCTTTGTGGTGATGTCTATTTAGATAAGGACATGCTATCATTCAGGACCTGTAAGGGCTGGTCTGGGGTGGAATCGCTGTTTCCTTTTCAGCAAATATCTCTCCAACCACAGCTAAATGAAAAACAGGAAAAAGACATATAATGATCTCTTGGGTACTGAGGGGGGGTACAAAACTGCACAGTAAGAAAGGAACTTAGGAATTATAGGAGAATAAATGAATACATCTCCAACATTGCATAAGGTAATCACAGAACTACACATTTTTGTTTTTTTGTCATATGACAGGTGTTGAAGCATGTCAGAACGTCCTCAAATTAGGCCTATTTTAACCGGGGGAACATATTATCTTAACATTATACGTTTTTTTCCTTTTCTGGTGTACGTGGCTGATTTCTCTATATAACAATGTTAGATCAGGCGCCCCTTCCTCGTGTTCTCTAGGATCCATTCACAAATACCGTACAACTCCTGCGGCAAAACACGTGAGGAAACTAAGAGCTTACACAGATCTCATATTTCCTTTCAGAGGGCTCCTGGATTCCCTCATTTCCTGATCCCTAGACTTATGGACCCTGTGCCTATTGTAACTGGTTGATTTTTTTTTTTTGCACACATGGTTTCTCTCTTCCTCTCATGGAACACATGCATTTGTGCTCCTGTGAGCTCAGTGAGAGAGAGAGAGAAAAACGTTGGCATGAAGACCACGGGTGGGAGCTTCTACTGCCCTAATAACTTACTGGATGTACATTAATTAGACTAAACATTCATTAGAAGAACGTTAAAGGTAAGATCGGTTTCAGGACTTCAGGACATTATCCTTACGGCAGATTAAAAGATTACAGTTTTAAATAAGTTACAATATAAAATTTAACTCGTTACGGAGAAGTGTAAGGAGAATTATGAATATGTTATTTAAAGAAAAATAACAGATCACATAGACCTAAACTTCGATATCTGTTGCTGTTGTTTATTATACAAATGCAATGACAACGTGTAACGCTGCATTCTGTAATAAAAACGACGATCTTTCATAGAAAACACAAAAACATTGATTTTATTTATTCAGTTATGGCTATAATTGACGGTGAAAACATGCGATTATCATCCTCTCGTTTGTCAAGTTTTCCCTCGAGGGATTCTTTGTGGAACCGGTAAGAATTTTTATTACCTTTTTCTTTGGAGTTTGGTGCATGCAATCCAAGTGATAACAACAGACATAAAGTGATAATGAACAGTTTGGCAAAACACATAGTGATGGTGATGGTGGTGATGGTGATGATGGTGATGGTGACGATGGTGGAGGTGATCGGTGGTCGGTGGGGGGGGGGGGGGGGGGGGGGAGTGAATCTTTATCGTAGTTGCCCTCATCAAGGTACTAGGCGTATACTTAAAGGCCCCAATATGCAACTCTATGGCTCAAACACCTTTATAACATTTTTGATTTAACGCTTCCTATCTTTAACTATGCCACATGCAAAGCTTAAAATAGCCTGCAAAGCTTTTTTTTCATATGAAAAGCCATATAGCAGCCTCAGTAGGATGAATTATTAATGACAGTAAAAATAATGTATTATGTAAATATCCGTTCTTCTTGTTGTTATTGTTAGTACTAGTATATTAGGATACACATTAACTCATGTAGGAGATGAGGGAGGTAGTCAACAGCTGGAATACTGTCCGAGCTCGACCCCCCTGCCGCGCGACGCATGCGCACTGACGCTCCTGCTCACTATCCGTCAGAGTGGGCGGATGAACGGAGAGGCTGCGAGAGAGAGAGAGAGAGAGAGAGAGTGTGTGTGTGTTTGCATCGATGTCACACACCGCCTTGCGCATTTCACTCGCAAGCCGCGGGGCAACCCAGTCGACAAACACTCTGCGGAGCTACCACGAACAGTGTCGTTTACCGGAAACTAACGTTTTGTCACGGTAGTATTACCGTCACCGTTTGGTCGGGCGCTGGAACATCACCAGGAATGCGCGCGCCCGCCGCCAGCCGCGTTCACCGTTGAGATGGCCCGGTCAGACGGTTACGAAAAGTAACACGAAGGAATGAAAATTGTAGCCGAATTGTATCGAAATTGTATCGCGTCCAGCGGCCGTTCGCCAAGAGAGAGTCGTCGTGAGGCGTTTGGTGTGCGGCAGACTCGCTGTGTGTCGTTAGCACCGTTAGAAAGCCGCCTCAGAAGTTCAAGTGTTATTTGAATGGTTTTGGGCTTTTGAACAAACACTCTTCATCACTCTTTTGTTGTGGCGTTATCGTGCTGTAGGATGCCGGATCAAATATCGGTGTCCGAGTTTCTCTCGGAAACGACGGAGGATTACAACTCGCCCACCACGTCCAGCTTCACGACGCGTCTCCAGAGCTGCAGGAATACCGTCAACGTCCTGGAGGAGGTAAGACCGAGAACGTCTCAGAGCAGCTCAAGAGTGTCTCGGGGCAGCTCAGGAGTGTCTCGGGGCAGCTCAGGAGTGTCTCGGGGCAGCTCAGGAGTGTCTCGGGGCAGCTCAGGAGTGTCTCGGGGCAGCTCAGGAGTGTCTCGGGGCAGCTCAGGAGTGTCTCGGGGCAGCTCAGGAGTGTCTCAGAGCAGCTCAGGAGTGTCTCAGTGGTGTGTGTTATAACGCCCCTGTGAGTTCATGAAGAGCCTAGGTCGTTGGGTACAGGAGAGGCAGGACGACAGTGCTGCTCCACGGTGGAAACTCGGTGCTGACTGGGGTTCTGCTCATCTGGCCTACAAGGAGAACTGGTGGGGAACTGGTGGAGCTGTGTTCGGAGACCACCACAGTGAAGCATTACAGATGTACAACCTGCCACCGCAACGATGCTGAACTGCCTGGATGAATAGGATTAGACTAAAAGCTCTTGGCCAACACCAACATTTCAGAACCAATTAATTAGCTAGACAAAAAATCTGACCAAACATACTAAAATCAGGCATTTATGTAAACGTCCCAGTCTGACGCCTCTGACGGTCACTAATTAGTGGAGGTCATGGACGTCAGTGCAAACTAATAGGGAAGGTTTGCTGCGACATCCCAGGTACACAGTGGGCAGTTGATCTTACTTGTAGGGGGTAGTTATTGCAATTGGGAAATGAGTTTGTATTTGTAACTCAATGGACCGATGTAGGTTTGATAAAGTTACACTGCTGTTGTCGTGATATCAATGGCTTACAGTGTAAAGTCAGCCTTCACAGAGACTTCACACTAACTTGAATGTGTGAAACACTTCTGTCAGGTTCCCTTTGGTGACCAGCTTTATTTAAATTTACCAGCTCACATGCTGTGACACTTGATAAATGTTCATGGTCCACACAAGTGCATACACCTACTATTGGCTTTGAAAGGAATAGTGTTTTTTCCTTCTCACCTTACAGTTTGAGTGTGAATTTCTTCATAGAGTTTCAATAATCGGTGAGCCTGACTTCCCTTGCTGGCGAACCTTTTAGCTCAAAACTAACTCTTTTGTAAACATTTGTATATTGACTGGGTTTTGTTTAGCAGTCTTTAGCTGAGGAGATTGATGATGCGTTGAGTGACATAGTTGCTGCCTTTCTTGAACATAAGTCTTAATTAGAATATATCTTTTAGCTGCAAACCTGATGTTAAGCTTAACTGAAACCTGTTCTAGTCACACTATGGAAGGACCACTACTGAAATAGCCCTGATGGACACACATACCCTATGAAACCTGAAGCTGATTGATTTGTGGAACGGCCTTCATTACGTTTAGAGCTTCAGTTGTTTCTATAACAGAACTGATAAATAATAGACGCAGTTCGTGAAACGATGGATTGATCAGCTACTGGGTTAACATAGGCTAGCCCTTCAGTTGATGGGGCCCCATGGCGGAGCTGAACTTTGCGTCTGAACTGCACGTTTGGCATTTGCCTCCACCGTCACTTGGACAAGTAGAATCTGTAAGTTTGGGTACTCGAACTCTGGCCATAAGGAATGCTGTTTGGTGTGCTGATGAACAAGTGCTTTGATTTTATGCATAATTATTGTATGGGTGGGGGTTACATGCGTAGGTCATATGCTGGACTGCACAACGATCTGTTCATTCGCCATTGTGGTATAAGCTCTGACAATACTGATATCACAGAAGGCTGCAATATGCAAATTAACCTTCTAATAAATCCAATATATTTTTGTTTGTGCTGGGAGCGTCCTGGCCAGTCGTGCTCTCAGACATTCCCAAATATGTTGTGAACCAAGGCCTTTACGTCAACAAACAAGTGTAGCCTAAATAATGCAGGCCAATATTTAACCATTTCCTGTTAGGTGTCTTCCCGTTAGGTTTGCAATAGGTCACCATGCTCATGGCATTAGTAATAGGTAGCATTGTAATGCAGTTTTTTTCCATCTCATGAAGCACTAGTCATCAGCTATATTGCTTTAGACCTGTGAGCTAAATTGCTCACACACCTCTGCTGAGGTGTTACAGATGACTCGCGTCTGTAACACAGTAGCAAAGTGCTATTAACCATGTAATGTTTGACAGGGACTGATATGTGTGTGACTGTTTTTAGTTTTGCGCTTGGTGCAATCATAAACTGATGGGCCCTGTTTCCTGGAAGCCTGTTCATTTACACAAGGGCTTGTGAGCTTGGTGTTCCTGATTGCAATGTTCTGACCAATTGCATCTCTGCTGCATTGGTGTGGTCTGTGTTGAGTGGTTTGTTTGTTTCTTTTGTTGTGTGTGTGTGTGTGTGTGTGTGTGTGTGTGTGTGTGTGTGTGTGTGTGTGTGTGAGAGAGAGAGGTTCAGGGTGAATTTCCAGGTAGGGTGGGGTGAGGACCCTCGTTCCTTTGCATAATGAACAGGCCTCACAGAACTCAGCTGAGCTGCCATACCCAGATCACACTGACTGAAATGAAATGAAATGTGCCATATTTTGTCAATTGTGATTTTTACACCCCAATCAAAATTTGTCCCCCGCTTTTAACCCATCTGTGCAGTCAGAACACACACACACACACACACACTAGTGGTTACTAGGGGGCTGTGGATCACACGTGCCCAGAGCGGTGGGTAGCCCTAGCCCTGGCGCCCGGGGAGCAGTTGGGGTTAGGTGCCTTGCTCAAGGGCACCTCAGTCATGGCCTGTCTGGGAATCGAACCCACGACCCTCCGGTCACAAGACCAGTTCCCTAACCGCCAGGCCATGACTGCACATGACTGTGGCCAGAACCTCAGAATGGCCGAGACCCATTTAAACTTGGACAGTTGTAAAACAAGTGTCATATTTGTGTGGGGGGTTAAACAGAGGTGGAAGTCATGGTGTGTTCTGCACTAGGTGATTTTAGCATGGCTAAAGTGAACGTGCTGTTAGAGCACCATTTGTGTCAATAATCTGTGTGACCTCTACAAGCAAATTCTGCAGACACATATTTTTTGTGGACATCTTTACATCTGAAGCATCTCTTGGGCTAATCGTTAGGTGCATATCATATTTACTCTGCATAGCTCGTTTACAAGTCACATTCAGCCAAGGTAAAACGATGTGTTCTGCAGACCTCAAAAACAGATCAGTTGCATCTAACTTCAGTAAAAGTATTTTTAAATAGGCATAAGGCATTTTTAAGCATTAAAAAACATTTTGGAAATCTAGCTTCAAAACACAGGATGCATATTATTAACAGTAAGTTGTACTTGCTATTTGACAAATGCAGATGTAGGCTGACACACACACAAACACTTTCTAACAGATTTATGGACTAAAGTGGAGATTAAAGATAATTAAGCCTTTGGGAACTCTATAATGATGCTTTAATTGCTTCAGCTGTGATGCATATATAAACCCCACCCATGGCATATATAAACCCCACTCATGAAGGAATTCAAGGTGAGTTGCAATGATAGGAAATACAAAGGAGCATCCAAAGAGCTGAGAGAGATTATTTCATCACACCTAAAGGACTTTGAGTATAAGAACATTTCCCAAAAATGTAACATCCCAACATCCCATCGGGAGCATTATCTGGAAGCTTCGGTGGAAGCTACAAGACGTGCACTGAATAAACAAGGACTTCATGGTCGCACTACAACACGCACTAGACTCTTGACCGCAAGGAACATCAAAGTTGACTAAAGGAGGAATTTGGATAAGGCTACAGGGTTTTGGGAGACAGTTCTATGGACTGATGAACCCAAAGTGGAACTGTTTGGACATGAGGACCAGCGGTATGTCTGGCGTGCCAAAGGCCAGGCTTATGACCAGAAGAATCCCATCCCCACAGTCAAGCATGGAGGTGGGTCATTGATGATGTGGGGTGATGATTGATGATGAAGTTTATGTGCGGCAGAAAATGGTCATCTTGATCTGGCATCATGGTTTCCCAGAAATACCAGGCCATTTAAAAGAGAAACGTGATGCCTTCTGTTGACAAATTAAAACTTTGGCAGTCATTGGACTTTCCAGCGAGACAATGATCCCAAGCACACCTCCAAGTCAACCAAAGCTTGGTTGAGAAGATGATCCTGGAATGTGTTGGAGTGGGCTTTTCCATCACCAGATCTAAACCCAGTCTGATAAATCTGTGGTGTGATCTGCAGTTGCAGCATGGAGACCATTAACTGTCACTGAACTAGAGGCTTTTGCACGTGAAGAATAGGCCACGATTCTAACTGAAAGGTGTAAGTAGCTTGTCAATACTTACTAAAAACGTTGATTGGAAGTTCAAAGCTAAAGGATGCCCCACAAAGCTGGGGGTTGAATAGTAGTGCACATGTGTTTAGAGTTACATTTTTCATCTGGTTGTCAAAATGTTTAATGAGGTTTTTTGTCATTTGTTGTGATAAATTTTCATCCACATCACTATAATGTCTTTGGACCTGAGTAGGGCTGTCGCGATAACCGCAGTATAGCAATACCGCGTTATTGACAAGAAAATCGCAACGTACGGGAATTAACCGCAACAACCGCAATATTTGTGTTTTTTCCCATGCGAGGGGAAAGTGCCTGTGCAAGAGTTAAAGTCATTTTCCCATCAACCCCCTGTTATCATCCAGTGCGGCTGATCAACAATCCGTCTCCTTTTTTCAAAGATGGAAACTACGGAAGATGCTCTGGTCAAAAAACAAAACGCGACTTCGCCGGTTTGGGAGCATTTCGGGTTCAAGTCAAATCCACGCAGATCCACTCGCCTGGTGGCGCGTCAATGAGGCTAGATTTCCTCTGCTCTCCAAACTCGCCCGCAAGTTCATGTGCATTTGTGCAACAAGCACACCATCAGAGCGAGTTTTTAGTACTGCCGGGAATATTGTTAGCCCTTTCCGCTCCTCACTGAAACCACATAAGGTGAATATGTTGGTTTTCTTAGCGCGCAACAGGGACGTGACAACTCAGGTTTAAGCTGAGACGTTATTCTTCTGGTTAAGGAAAGATTTCGTTTTATTGATTTATTTATTAAATTCTCTTTTTGTGTTTAAAATCTCGTTTAAAATATTTACCCTACACTTTTAAGAAAGCGAAAGAGCATGGGTTCTTACTGCATCTCATTTGACTTCTGTGTTCTCTATTTGACAATAAACATATATTTAACTGCTCTTAAAACTGTGTCTTCTTTGCAATTTAAAAACAATAAGAACCCCTTTACAATAAAAACAATAAAACAATTATATAGCTCTAAAATTAAGATTTTAGACGACAAATGACGCATATCGCGTCATACCGCATATCGCGGTGTTGAGCCACCATAAATAACCGCAGGGGAAATTCTTTCACCGCGACAGCCCTAGACCTGAGGTGTGTGTGCACACATGTACACGATATATTAGTGTGACTCATTAGCCCTGCTCGCTTGCTTTCAGATTGTTTTACTTTGTTTGTTCGGTTTCGGCTGTGCTTTTTTTTTTTTTTTTTTTACATTTTTCTTCTTTTGGATTTGGTGTAACGAGGAGAAGTGTGTGTCATGAATCACCTTTCGTTTATGCCCTCCTCCCAGCTCCACGGCCTAAACGAAAACCATCTGTTAGGGGAGGGGGCGGGGGGGGGGGGGGCAGCGTTAGTGTGAGCTGTCCTGGAATTCGAGTGGAGAAGAGAGAGGCGGGTCACATGATGGCCGGGTTCTCCTGCACAGCCCTGTCGACAGATGCAGCTTCTCCGTGGCAGGCGAGGACGTTCACCCGGAGGCTTTGGCATGTCTGAGAACGTCGACGCGGCCGTGAAGCTCGGTGCTGTCCAGTACTGCGCGTACCAGCCAGATGTGCAACACAGATGCTCGTTCTGGAAGCCTCGGGCCTCGCAACGGCAGCAGGACATTCAGCAACGTTACCTTAGCTCAGGCAATATTTCATTATCAAGGAATAACCAGTGGGTTTTGATTTTTACCAGATTTGCCGATTGTCACGAATGACTGCAGCACTGTGTTGGTGCTGTTCAACTCCCACAACGAT